>NW_020698066.1:305638-330692 GCF_002925995.2 Terrapene triunguis | reverse complement strand
ACAAGAAAGAATGACACAGGAGTTCAGTATTCACCATTACTATCTAAACACGATACCATTTCTGTAAACCTGTCTACTCTAACTGTTCAATTCTGAAGGAGATTTGCATTGGCAAGATGAACACATGTTCCAAATATCAATAAAGGCAGCTCAGGGGATGTTCTCAGGGGAGGAAAGAATATTGGTGTAAGCACAAAAATGCAGATTCTTTTCCAAAACTATTTTCTACTATAATCACTCATAAGAATATATACTAAAGTTAAAAAACATTACCTGCTCATGAGGCCATCAACATTTTTATCCTCAAAATTATGAAAATCTTAACTTGCTATCAGTATCATCTTGTACTAAAATCTTAACACCGATGGTAAATACAGCTGATGTGTTGGTGAAGAGATGATGATTATTAAAGATGATCTAAAAAATCTGACCAACATTTTCAAACTTTAAAGCTTAAATCAAGGCACCTAAACCCATAATTAGGAACCTAAATAAGTTGCCAGTTTTTCAGTTCAATACCCATGGAAGTTGACAGGATCTACAAAATGCCACTTGGATACCTAATTTTTGACACCCAGGTTTTAAAAATGGTCTTTCCTGATATTCCATTATCACATTTGACCACATTCTATTTTTCAATACATACAAATATACATGAATTAAAATAGATCCATTTACCATGCAAACTCAAACAGAAGAATGAGCACCTTTGTAAGGTATGAATTGCATTTTACAAAAGCATTTTTGACAATATTTATTGTAATTGGAATACCCATTTGAAGCTCAAGGCACTTTATAAAACTAAATACCAACACCATGTGAATGGATTTGGAAGGTCTCAGATTTATACATGCTGATTTCAAAACAGTCGTCCAAAGTATTTCAGTAAATTTGCCTTCACATTCTATCTAGTCAAAAAATAAAGGGCTGTGACAAACCATTTTGTGGCACTCTTGTTTGAATGGAGAAGAGGAGGAGCGTTTTGGCTTTCATACTAGTCATTCATTTTGTCATAGGTAACATTATACAGAGATCTGGGAAGAAGTGAAGAGGAAAGGAGTTTGTAGATCCCATTACTCTGAATTGTCTAATAGTGTTTCCTAATGTTTCACTGTTTATGATGGTGCACATTAATACATCAATATTCTGTTTTAAAAGAAGGAAAGAACACAAAGGTCAAACATACAGTTAGGCTTTTATTTCTTTCTCCTCTGGCAGTTGGCCATTATTCTAGCAGAGGCAACTTTGTACAGGGAGTTGCTTTGCATTACAAGGAGAATCTTTTTAATTTGATCTTCAATTGGAGAAGTTTTTAGTTTTATCTGATGAAGTCAACTTTTCTACCATCCTTGGAAGTCAGCCAAGTTGTCCTCATGAAACAGACAACTTAAATAATGGCAATAACAGAACATATGCATCATACCTCATTTTTTCTTTACAGGCATTAATTAATGCTTGTCAGCACTTTGAAGGTATAATATGCTATGCAATTGTTAAGTATTACAGCTGATAGCATGAGATACCATTGACTTGTTTAGCTATAATTGCTATGAGTCATTTCACCAATGCCATAATTTATCCATTGCCATTATTTCTGCTTGAAATATTAAGCAAAAAGATTTCCATTCTTCTTGCTTATTTCATTCATATCATCTTGAAAAGACAATTATCTGCCTTCCGTATTATTGACCAATCTAACAGAAATTTGTTTCTGCAGATACTGATATAAATGTCTGATTCAGAGTTCATTGAAGTCAACGGAAAAGCCCTCATTAACCTCAACTAGGCTTCTGATCAGGTTCCAGACCTCTTGGAGTTGGCTAATCTCTATCCTGAATAGGGACTCCTTCTCCCACTGTGTTTGTGGAATGAATGCCAAATTAGGCAATTCCATGCCATCTTCTCAACAACAGAGTCTACGTAATTTCACCTAGCTCAAGTGCAATATATAGCAAATAAAGTCTTGGGAATAACAGCAAGAGACTCCGTGAAGTGAACAGACTCCAATGTGCTCAAGGTCAACAGTCAACCATGGCAAAAGCTGCTCTCATTTCCTCCGATTCCCCTATTTTTCTTCCTTCCCTCTGTCCAGTTCTCTCTAACCTCTCCATTTGTCTCTACCACACTTCAGCTTTAAAATGATTTTAATGACCCTTTTGACTAGAAGAGCTTTATAATTCCTAACACCAAGTAATCTCTCTTGTAGCCTTCTAATCCTGCTGTAAAATCTACATCTTTCATGAAGCCTCACAAATCTGATGCAATCACTAACAAAGTTTACAGGCCATCTTGCATCTGAATAATATATATTACATTTGTTCAAGCTCGATCTGCGTAAGAGTCCTCAGAGTAAGGGATTTGTCCTTTATGCACTTGCAAAACAATGTGTACTTTTACACTGACTCTTCCTTAGCTGACAATTCCTTACCAGAATTAGCCAGAGAGCCAGAAAAAGGACTTTGGAGTCTGAATGGGAAAAAAAAAAAAAGATTGAGAAGTACAGACTCTGACTTCTCAGCACTTAACTTGAGTGTTTTTTGTTTGTTTGTTTTAAATGTAAAATATACCCAATAGGACAGCTGATAGACCTACAGCGCACCGGTCCTTCACAACCAGAGTTATGCAGAAGTTAATGCAGCCAGCAGGAAGATTAATTTCCTCTTAGTACTTGGGCATGGATTAGCACGGGGAGCTGGACATGAAGTTCATATTGCATAGATTCTCCTTTCTCCTGGATAGCTCCATATCTGAACCAATAGGCAGAGCTGGGTGGATAGTTCTTTACATTACTTCAACACGTCATACTGTGTAAGGTATCTGGAGTGAGAAGCTGAGCTGAACATAGGCAAAGCAGCCTCTCCTCCCAGCCCCCGAGGACTCCTCTCAACTTGGGGCCACCTGAAATCAAAGTTTCTGCAACTTGTCAAAACCAGCCCTGCATACAGTATTCATTCTCTACAAAAATAGATTTTATAGTGCTAACTTGTGCTGTGCATAGGTGCACAATTTGCTTTAAAAACAAAATAAATAAAAGTATCAAACATGTACATGCATATACCACATACCCAAATGTTGGTCTAAGAGAGCCCAAATTTGACATCTTTCTGGGCACAATGCAAGAACTATTTACTTTGATTTGTTCTAAAGAAGTGGTCTGAATTGGGACAGTATCAGTTTTCTCTGGCTGATTTGGGAATAATTTCTTCCCCCATATTAATCTGGGTTATAATTTTTGAATGCATTTGAAAATCTGTATTGTTCTTACTCCTGGAGTGATGGCATAAACTATAAATCCAAATATCAAGACACAGCAAAAGTGAGATGTGACTGATTTAGTCAAAACACAAATATTCATAGTATATTTCAATGATATCTCTTAGGAGTACCTCTTCACTCCATGCAATGACCTCCTGACATTGTGCTACATTAAAAGGCCTACATAAACACAGAACTGCCATGACATTTGCCACCCTCAAACCTGGTTACTCTGCTTATGTATTATATCTTTTAATCCTTCATGTGTCTTGCCTATATAGAGTATAAATTCTTAGGGTAGGGAGTATCTTTCATGTGTTTGTACAATGCCTAATATGAGATCCTGATCTGAGGTTGTTCTTAGACTACAAATAAAATATTTATTAATAATGAAGTATAAGGTCTATGTGTGAGAGATAGAGACCATCAAAGAAAGATGTAGTACAGCTATTACAAATGTGATTTCTTTTTAGGGCTGTCAAGCAATTAAAAAAATTAATCTCAATTAATCGCGCTGTTAAACAATAATAGAATACCATTGATTTAAATATTTTTGGATATTTCCTACATTTTTGAATATATTGATTTCAATTACAACACAGAATACGAAGTGTACAGTGCTCACTTTATGTTTATTTTTATTACAAATATTTGCATTTTAAAAAATGGAAGAAACAGTATTTTTCAATCAGGGCTGGCTCCAGGCACCAGTGCACCAAGCAGGTGCTTGGGGCAGCCAATGGAGAGGGGCGGCAGATCCGGCTCTTCGGCGGCGGGTCCCTCAGTCCCTCTGGGAGGGAAGGACCCGCCGCCGAATTGCCGCCGAAAAATAAAGCGGCGGCGGTAGAACTGCCACCGAAGTGCCGCCGATCGCGGCTTTTTTTTTTTTTTTTTCCGCCGCTTGGGGCAGCAAAAACGCTGGAGCCAGCCCTGTTTTCAATTCACCTCATACAAGTACTATAGTGCAATCTCTTTATCATGAAAGTTGAACTTACAAATGTAGAATTATGTACAAAAAACCTCCACTCAAAAATAAAACAATGTAAAGCTTTAGAGCCTACAAGTCCACTCAGTCGTACTTCTTGTTCAGCCCATCGCTCAGACAAACAAGTTTGTTTACATTTCCAGAAGATAATACTGCCTGCTTCTTGTTTATGTCACCTGAAAGTGAACAGGCATTTGCATGGCACTGTTGTAGCTGGCATTGCAAGATATTTACATGCCAGATGTGCTAAAGAGTCATATGTCCATACATGCTTCAACCACCATTCCAGAGGGCATGCGTCCAGGCTGATGTCAACAGCAGAAGGTTGATTTTCTTTTCTGGTGGTTTGGGTTCTGTAGTTTCCGCATCAGAGTGTTGCTCTTTTAAGACTTCTGAAAGCAAGCTCCACACCTCATCCCTCTCAGTATTTGGAAGGCACTTCAGATCCTTAAATCTTGGGTCCAGTGCTGTAGCTATCTTTAGAAATTTCACATTGGTATCTTCTTTGCATTTTGTCAAATTTGCACTGAAAGTGTTCTTAAAACGAACATGTGCTGTGTCATCATCTGAGACTGCTATAACATGAAATATATGGCAGAAAAAGGGTAAAACAGAGTCAGAGACATACAATTCTCCAACAAGAAGTTCAGTCACAAATTTAATTAACGCATTTTTTTTAACGAGTGTCATCAGCGTAGAAGCATGTCCTCTGGAATAATGGCCAAAGCATGAAGAGGCATATGAATCTTTAGTGCATCTGGCACGTAAATATCTTGCAACGCCAGTTACAACAGTGCCATGTGAATGCCTGTTCTCACTTTCAGGTGACATTGTAATTAATGTCACCTTCTTAGCTATTGGCTGAACAAGAAGTAGGACTGAGTGGACTTGTAGGCTCTAAAGTTTTACATTGTTTTGGTCTGAATGCAGTTATGTAACAAAAAATCCTACATTTGTAACTTGCACTTTCATGATAAAGAGACTGCACTTGTATGAGATGAACTGAAAAATACTATTTCTTTTATCATTTTTACAGTGCAAATATTTGTAATAATAATAATATAAAGTGAGCACTGTACACTTTGTATTCTGTGTTGTAATTCAAATCAATATATTTGAAAAAGTAGAAAATCATCCAAAATATTTAATAAATTTCAATTGGTATTCTATTGTTTAACAGTGCAATTAACCACGATTAATTTTTTTAATCGCGGTTAATTTTTTTGAGTTAATTGCAATTAATCGACAGCCCTAATTTTTTTCCTTTTCCTCTTAACTGATTTTTCTCTAAACTATCTTGGAAGTATGCCCAGATGCAATCCATTAACAAGTGACAGAGGAAAAGATCAGCCATTCTTATAATTCATTACTAATCCTAGATGACCAACACAATTGTAGAGCACTGCAAACTGTAGCTGAAGTTGTCTGGACTTTGCCCTGATCAGACAGGCCAAATCCAAAAACAGAGTTATTTCAGTTCCTTTTCTTGAGGGCCTCTCCTTCCACCACCCTCATTTTTATAAACACCCAAGGCATGGTGTCGTCTGAAAGGCAGAATGTAATACCAAAGATAATTATGATCCATCAGTAGACTCAATTATTGCTGGTGGCAGCATGCAAGTGGTATCCAAAAATATGCAGCCTAAAAATCATATTCCACTGGATTTATGGATATAATGACTGATCTAAAAGTGTTGTATGCATGTATATATACACAAATAGTTTACAAATTTTAAGTCCAATATTGAATATATGCCTCCTGATCTCTTAGGGACCACAAAATACCCTTGAAACCTCTTGAATTTTATTGTAATAACTGCTCCTATATACAAAAGATACATGTTTTTTGTTTTCCATCGGTTACAATCGCCAGAGGGGGTACCTTGGCCTGGTTGTACCAGTATCGGATACAGGCAGTAATCCAAGACGAGATCCTCTGGGCCAACTCTGGATGATCTTTCATCCTGTCGGCCACTGCAACAAATAACTGCGGCGACTTACGAAAAAGCTTGGTCCTCTCAATATAAAAGGCAAGCGCCCTTCTGACATCCAGAGAGTGCAACCTACGCTCCTCCTCCGACTTATGAGGTTGAGGAAAGAAGACAGGTAAGAATATGTCTTAAGTCATATCAAAATGCGAAATAACCTTGGATAGAAAGGCCAGATGTGGTCGCAGTTGGACCTTGTCCTTGTAAAACACTGTGTAGGACGGCTCCAAGGTAAATGCCTTAATCTCGAAGACCCTGTGGGCAGATGTTATTGCCACCAAGAAAGCGACCTTCCAGGAGAGGAGGAGGAGGGAGCAGGAAGCCAGAGGCTCAAAGGGTGCTCCCGTAAGTTGTGACAGCACGAGATTTAGGTCCCACGGAGGAACGGGGTCCCTGACATGACGGTATAGGCACTCTAGGCCCTTGAGGAACCTGGCAGTCATGGTGTGGGTGAAAACCAACCTGTTCTCGAGCAGAGGATGAAAGGCCGAAATAGAGGCCAAGTGGACCTTAACAGATGAAAGAGACAGACCCTGGAGCTTAAGATGAAGGAGGTAATCCAGGATTAAATGAAGTGAGGGCCTCTCGAATCCAATGCCTTTATCTGAAGTCCAGCATGTAAACTGTTTACATTTGGCCAGGTAGGTTGCTCTGGTAGAGGGTTTTCTGTTGCCCCGTAGGACCTGGACACCGTCTGAGCACAGCCACTCATCCGCATTCAACCATGCAGCAGCCAGGCCGTCAGATGCAGCGCTGTCAGGTTCGGATGCAACAGTCTGCCATTGTTCTGAGACTACAGGTCCGGCCAGAGCGGTAGCTGTAATGGGGCAGCCACCGAGAGCTCCAGCAATGTGCCAAACCAGTGCTGGCGCACCCAAACCGGCACTATGAGGATTACTTTCGCTCTGTCCTGCTTGATCATCATGAGGACTCTGTGAATTAATAGCACTGGAGGGAAGGTGTACATCATAGCCCCTGACCTCAGGAGCAGGAAAGTGTCCAACAGGGTGCCTCTGTCAGCCCCCCCCCCCCTCCCCGAATCGAACAGAAAGCATGGCACTTTCTGTTGTGCCTGGATGCAAACAAGTCCACCTGGGGAATCCCCCACCTTTGGAAAATGATGCTAACGACCTCAAGATAGCACGAGACAAGACGGTCCTGCTGAGGTGATCTGCCAGAGAGTTCCTAGCCCCGGGGAGGTCAGCGGCCACGAGATGAATGGCATGTTGAACATAGAAAATTCCAGAGCCTGATGGCTTCTTGGCAAAGGGCTGAGGACCAGGCTCCGCCTTGCTTGTTGGTATAGAACAGG
Source organism: Terrapene triunguis (assembly GCF_002925995.2). NCBI lineage: Eukaryota > Metazoa > Chordata > Testudines > Emydidae > Terrapene > Terrapene triunguis. Next base: position 323,152 of record NW_020698066.1, on the reverse strand, counting down.
GGCGGCCAACCTGTGGCTCCAGAGCCACATGAGGCTCTTCAGAAGTTAATATGTGGCTCCTTGTATAGGCACCGACTCCAGGGCTGGGGCTACAGGCGCCAACTTTCCAATGTGCCGGGGGGTGCTCACTGTTCTGCCACAGGCCCTGCCCCCACTACACCCCTTCCCGTCCCCTCCCCTGAGCCTGCCGTGCCCTTGCTCCTCCCTCGGGGAGGGAGGGAGAGGCACTGATTGGCGGGGCTACCAGTGGGCGGGAGGCACTGGGAGCGGGGGGAGGGGTGGAGCTGATGGGGGGCTGCTGATGTATTACTGTGGCTCTTTGGCAATGTATATTGTTAAATTCTGGCTCCTTCTCAGGTTCAGGGTGGTCACCCCTGCTCTAGAATGTCCCCCTTCACTGGGGGTGCTCACTGCTCAACCCCTGGCTCTGCCACAAGCCCTGCCCCCACTCCACCCCTTCCCACCCCCTCCCCTGAGCCTGCCATGCCCTTGCTCCTCCTCCTCCCCCCTGAGCCTCCTGCACGCCACGAAACAGCTGATCGGGAGGTGTGGGGAAGGCTGCTGGTGGGTGGGAAGCACTGGGAGCCGGGGGGGGAGTGGGGAGCTGACGGGGGGCTGCTGGTGTATTACTGTGGCTCTTTGACAATGTACATTGGTAAATTCTGGCTCCTCGGGCTCAGGTTGGCCATCCCTGGTATAAAACATAGCGGCGGTATTGGCCATCAGGACTTGAACCACGCTTTTATATGAGGCAGGAAAGCTTGACTGGCCAGGCTTATCGCTCTAAGCTCCTTGACATTTACATGTAAGAAGCAATCACAACTCGACCAACAACCTTGCATGCCGAGGTCGCCCAGATGGGCTCCCCATCCCAGATCCAAAGCATCGGAAACCAGGGAGACTGACGGGGATGGGGCCACAAAGGGGACTCCCGCCAATACCGATGCGGGATCCAACCACCAAGCAAGCGATGACAGTATGTGGTCCAGAATCTTGAATACCTGGTCTATGTTGTGTCTGTTGGGGACATAGACCGACGCCAGCCATGCCTGTAGGGGCCTGAGATTTTTTCTCGTTTATCAACAGACCTAGATCGCGACATGTGGAGCAAACCAGCCCAAGGTGCTGCCACACCTGATGCCAAGACCGGCTCTTGATCAGCCAGTTATCGTGGTACGGGTAAATTTGAACGCCCCGACACCTCAAGTAAGCGGCCACTGGTGCCATGCACTTTGTGAACACACTCGGGGCTGACAAGAGACCAAAGGGCAGTGCCATGAATTGGAAATGGTGCTGGCCGAACACAAAACAGGAACCAGCTGTGTCGTGGGAAAATGGAAAAATGCGTCCTTCAAGTCGAGGGCGACATACCAGTCTCCCGGATCCAGAGAGGGGATGATGGAGGCCAGGGAGATCATTCGAAACGTCAAGTTCTTGAAATGCTTGTTGAGGCAACACAGGTCCAGGATGGGTCTTAGGCCCCGTTTTGCTTTCGTGATTAGGAAATATCAGGAGTAGAATCCTTTTCTTTTCATATCCCGAGGGATCTCCTCCACCACTCACAGCCTTAGGAGGTTTCCCACCTCCTGAGCGAATTGCTTGTGAGAAGGGTCCCTGAAGAGGGAGGTGGAAGGGAGGAGCAGTCAAGAACTGTAGGGTGTAGCCCAAGGGTATTGTGTTGAGCACCCAACGGTCTGATGTCACTTGCAACCATGCCAACTAGAAGGCTAGTAGGCGGTTGAGGAAAGAACAGGAGGGTGGATCCAGGTACTTGACTGGGGCACCGTCCCCGGTCGCACCTTCAAAACACCTGTCTCTGGCCCCCAGGGTGTTTCAAAGGGCCAGGTTGAGCCGGCGAGCGAGAGGATGAAGGGTGGCGGTGCTTAAACCCTTTGCTTTTGTCCTTTCTCCTGTAGGACCCCTGCTGGGAAGATCCCCAGAACCTAGATGGAGGAGGCGGCCAGAACTGCTTTCTGGCCTGCTGTGTAGTGTGGAAGCCCAGCAACCGCAGGGTGGCCCAGGAATCTTTAAGGCCATGCAGCCTTGCGTCAGTGAGCTCAGAGAAGAGCCCCACGCCCTCAAACGGGAGGTCCTGGATCATGGCCTGCATCTCTTGGGATAACCCCGAAGACTGTAGCCAAGAGCTGCGCCTCACCACCGAGACAACCATCCTGGTGGCCAAGTCCATCTGGAGGGCGCCCTTCGTCACCACTTTTGCTAAAACAGTAAGGTGCTACAAACTTCATATAAAGAAAAAAAATTGCTAGAAATAATAATAATAAAAGGATCTCTAGAAGATTTCCAATAGTATCTAATTTTGGCTTAAACAAAATTCACCCTTTAAATAAATAATATCACCTTTGTTTTAATCAACCTTTCCTTATACTGTAAGACCATTGTCTGTATTTATAGCTCAGACACTGCTTTTAAAGAGTACAGAGCTCCACATTACAATGCCCTAAAATAATGTTTTTGCTTACTCATAAAATTAACATATACTGTAACATTAAACCTCAATATGTATAGTAACAACAGCTTTAACATCTAAAGTTCCAAAAGCTCTAACACCATATTTGAGAAAATGATTTAATACTCCATCTGATCAGTCCATCTTATGACCAAGTAAAGAGTATAGGAAATGCTGTATATATATGAAATGAATGCAGTATCAATTCTACACACAATGGAAACCCACTAAGTTAAGCAGATCAAAACTGAAATGCAGCTGTAGTCTGAAAGCTGAGCACAAAAGGCATTATAATAGGTTCCATCTCTACTGACTTTTAATGGCTTTTCAAATTTGTTCAGTTCACAAGTAAAAACACACTGGAATGCAACTAAAAAGCAGTACAGAAGCTCTCCGGGTTACGCAAACCCAACTTACACAAATCTGCACTTACGGAAAAAGTTCCATAAGTTCCATAAGCTAGAAAGCTTTTTTGTTGTTGTTTTTTGGGGGGGGGGTTGCGTAATGGTTGGGTATACATTCCCAACTTATGCAAAATTCGAGTTACACAAGGCGTTCCGAAACGGAACGCTTGTGTAAGTTGGGGAGCGTCCAACTTAATCCAACTTCAGACAGGTCAGAAAAACTGAGCAGAAAAAAGTAGGTATACTTGATTTCCTACTGCTCGAAGATAGTGATTTTAGAAAAGAACCTAAAATATATTTCAAACTAAAAAATTTAGAAGTTTCCAACAGGGGTGCTGGAACAATTTTTATAGTGGGGGTGCTGAGAGCTATTGAACCGAACTGTAAACCCTGTATATAATGGAAACCACTTCAAGTCAGGGGGTGCAGCAGCACCCCCATTTCCAGCACCTATGGCCTCCAGTGATATTCGTTGGGAAGCTCATGGGAATGTTTCCAAGAGGGAAACTCATTAGTTAGTACTGCCTCTAGAAAAAAAGGGATCCAAAGGAACACATTAAGGCAGAGATAAAAAACTGAAAATTCTCACAAATGCTTTCTAAAAATATAGTCATGGAACTTCTTATTAGAGGCAATCCATTTAAGTGTTACTTTTCAAAAAGGCATAAGGTGAGATCCTGTGCTGTCTCTCTAAGAGGAGCAGCCCAGAACTCACAGCCCAAGGGTAGAGGAGCTAAGGTGACTTCAAACCACCTTTGTGTCCTCACGATCCTGGGCTGTGTTGAGGGCTGGAGAGGCCCACGGTGTAACTTTAATAACCCTGAGGGCCTGTAAATTACAGCAGTCTCCCTGGGCAGTGCTATGAGCCTACTGTGGCTCACAGAACAGCTACAGCAAGCCTGTAATTTCCACAACATTTCATGTTGCAACTCATTTCATTCTTTAACTCGGATGTTAAGATTTTTGCTAAAGTTCCAGCTACAAGGATAGAACCTATCTTACCTAGATTGGTGAAAAGAGATCAGACCTGTTCTTTTCAAGGCATCAACTGGCACACAATGTAAGAGGTCGGCCGGAATGATCCATTGAGGTCAGTTGAAGGTCCCTAATATGAAGAAAAGTCTTTAATCAAGTTGTTGAATTATTTAAAGGGGGAAATTCAAAGCATAAATCTGAGGGATGTAATGCACTAGACTAAGTTATTAAACAACACTCCATAGCCAAGGTTACAGTTTGGGCACTAAAACAAATTAATTGTTTTGCACAGTGGAACTGGGCAAGGGTACCCTCTGTCACTTCTTTTTGCTGTATTGACAGAACTCTTTGCATGGATAACTAGGAACAAGGGTGGCATTCCTGGCACATAAACTAGAGGCTCTGAGAATAAATTAGCTTTATATGCTAATAATGTTTTATTGGAGACCTCTGAAACCTCAGCTTTTGTTAAGCAGAAATTGTGGAGTTTTAAGGTGGTCTCCAGTTCAAGATAAATTAAGGCTCCAAAGTGATGGAACTAGGCCTTGACCAGTGAACTCAAAGATTCTTAAGTTTAAATTTAAATGGGCAAAGTAAAACAAATATAGAGCTTATGTACCTGGCAGTGATCTATTTGATATCAATTTTTCTACCCCTTGTAATACAGTTTAAAAGTATCTCATCAATTGTAACTTTCTCTCCAGTATTTGTAGGATCACAGCAATCAAAATGCTTACAGCTAGATACCTAGCAATCCTGTCACCCACGGTCTGTTTTTTCTTTCACCCAAAATTCCCATAAAACTACTATAAGAGTTTCCCTCTATAGTAATACAAAATTGATGAAAAAAAATGTTTGTAGTTACCTCATCTACACTGAGTATGTGTTGACATTAAAAAAAAGGTGATGTTTCAGTGGTATCTTTCTTCCTCTCAAATAAAAAAACATGTATTTAAAGTACCTATGATGCCTGTTAGAAACTGCATGAGGAAACGTAACTTTCTCCATAGCTGGTGGGACGATTCAAAGATGGCCAATTTCTCGTTGTGTATCTTAGATTAAACTTCTGAAACCACTTGATCTAGACTGTCCACCGAGTTCTCTTTCAAACTCCGGTAGGAAAAGAGCCCACTTACTGAAAAACTATTCCAGACTAATTTCTTATCTTCTGGTTGGGGAAAGATTATCTTTAACTGAATACTGGAAAAAAAGAAAAGAGCCCCCCAATATTAATTGAGTTAGAAGGGTCTGAGATACATGGAGAAACTCAGATATGAAAATAACTAGGATTTTTTTTTAAATCATCAGGCTTCTGTTAGACTATGAATAAAATAATCCCTCAAAAATCCATGAGGACAAATACAAACGCTTCACTTTATTATGATATATATATTAGGGCTGTCTAGCAATTAAAAAAATTAACCACGATTAATCGTGCTGTTAAACAATAACAGAATACCATTTATTTAAATATTTTTGGATGTTTTCTACATTTTCAACTATATTGATTTCTATTACAACACAGAATACAAAGTGTACAGTGCTCACTTTATATTTACTTTTGATTACAAATATTTGCACTGTAAAAAACAAAAGAAATAGTATTTTTCAGTTCACTTAATACAAGTACTGTAGTGCAACATCTTTATCATGAAAGTTGAATTTACAAATGTAGAATTATGTACAACAAAAACTGCATTCAAAAGAACAATGTAAAACTTTAGAGCCTACGAGTCCACTCAGTCGTACTTCTTGTTCAGCCATCACTCAGTGACACACAAGTTTGTTTACATTTGCAGAAGATAATGCTTCCTGCTTCTTGTTTACGTCACCTGAAAGTGAGAATGGGCATTTGCATGGCACTGTTGTAGCCGGCATCACAAGATATTTACATGCCAGATGCGCTAAAGATTCATATGTCCCTTGATGCTTCAACCACCATTCCAGGGGACATGTGTCCATGCTGATGATGGGTTCTGCTCCATAAAAATTCAAAGCAGTGCAGACCGACGCATGTTCATTTTCATCATCTGAGTCAAATGCAACCAGAAAAAGGTTGATTTTCTTTTTTGGTGGTTCAGGTTCTGTAGTTTCCACATCAGAGTGTTGCTCTTTTAAGACTTCTGAAAGCATGCTCCACAACCCATCCTGATCAGATTCTGGAAGTTACTTCAGATTCTTAAATCTTGGATTGAGTGCTGTAGCTATCTTTAGAAATCTCACATTGGTACCTTCTTTGCGTTTTGTCAAATCTGCTGTGAAAGTGTTCTTAAAACGAACAACATGCTGGGTCATCATCCGAGACTGCTATAACATGAAATATATGGCAGAATGCAGGTAAAACAGAACAGGAGACAAACAATTCTCCCCCAAGGAGTTCAGTCACAAATTTAATTAACATGTTATTTTTTTAATGAGCATTATCAGCATGGAAGCATGCCCTCTGGAATGATGGCTGGAGCATGAAGAGGCATATGAATCTTTAGCATATCTGGAATGTAAATATCTTGCAATGCCAGCTGTAACAATGCCATACGAACGCCTGTTCTCACTTTCAGGTGACACTGTAATTAAGAAGTGGGCAGCATTATCTCCCGTAAATGTAAACAAACTTGTTTCTCTTAGCAAAGTAGGACTGAGTGGACTTGTAGGCTCTAAAGTTTTACATTGTTTTGTTTTGAGTGAAGCTATGTAACAAAAAAACCTACATTTATAAGTTGCACTTTCATGATAAAGAGACTGCACTACAGTACTTGTATGAAATGAATTGAAAAATATCATTTTTTATCATTTTTACAGTGCAAATATTTGTAATAAAAAATAATATAAAGTGAGCACTGTACACTTCGTATTCTGTGTTGTAATTGAAATCAATATATTTTAAAATGTAGAAAAACATCCAAAAATATTTAATAAATTTCAATTGGTATTCTATTGTTTAACAGTGCGATTAATTTCAATTAATTTTTTTAATCGTGATTAATTTTTTGAGTTAATTGCGTGAGTTAACTGCGATTAATCGACAGCCCTATTTTATTTTTATATATATATATATATTGTGGCAAAGTACCTCCTTCTCCTCTGCAGACTCAGTCCTTTTTAGCCTTGAAGACCCAGGCTTGGGCAAAGCAAAACCCTGTAGGTAGCACAGGGGCTGGCTATTCCTTCCCTCAGTCAGCTCCCTGTGTTTGTTTGTCTTCCCCTCTGGGGACAGAGTGCGGCCTTCCTTGCTGGAAGAGTTCAGAGCCTTGCTGCTCCTAACTTACTAGCAGCTTCCCTGGTTCTCTCACTCTCTCTCCCCCCCCTTCCACGCCGGGGAGGGTTTAAAAAGGTCCCAAGCAGTTGGAGCCAGCTGAACCTAATTAGTTCCCTAGTAACCCCTTGCCCAGCTGAACCTTATTTCCCCATGGTTCTCTCTCTTCAGTGGCTTGGGAGAGGCCTTTTTAACCCCCTGGGACTGATTACTACCCCCCTTTGTAGCTGTTTGTCCTGGGTTTGCCACATATTTCCCCCCCCCCCCCGCTCAACACTACGGGGTTGGGCTACTTGGGTTGGAAAGCAGTGCACTCTTGACAGGCCATCCGCATTGCCATGTTGGGTTCCAGACCTATGTCGTACTGTGAAGTGGAAGGGTTGAAGCGACAGGAACCATCTTGTTACTCTCGTGTTTTTGTCCTTGTTTTGGTGCATCCACTGTAAAGGGGCATGGTTCGTGACAAGGGTAAATCTCCGTCCAAGTAGATAGTAGCGGAGGCTTTCTATGGCCCATTTCACAGCCAGGCATTCCTTTTCCACCACGGCATATTTCCGTTCCCTAGGTAGGAGCGTTCTACTGAGGAAGAGGACGGGGTGTTCATCATCTCCGACCATTTGGGAAAGCACCGCTCCCAGCCCTACTTCAGAGGCGTCGGTTTGTAGGATAAACTCCTTCCCCCAGTCTGGGGCTACTAGTATGGGGTCTGTGCAGAGGGCCGTCCTCAGATCCACAAAAGCGCCTTCGGCTGCAGCAGACCATTTTACTATGTCAGGGCCCCAAGCTTTTGTTAGGTCCGTTAATGGGCATGCCCTGGTGGCGAAGTGGGGAATGAACCGCCTATAGTACCCCACTAGTCCCAGGAATGCTCTGACCTGTTTCTTCCGGAGTGGGCGGGGCCACTTCTGTATAGCTTCTAACTTGTTGAGCTGGGGCTTCACCAAGCCCCTCCCCACTATATACCCAAGGTACTTGGCCTCAGCTAACCCGATCGAACATTTGGAGGGATTGGCCGTCAGCCCTGCCTTCCTCAGGGTGTCCAGGACCGCTTCCACCTTCTCCACGTGCGTCTCCCAGTCGGGGCTATATATGATGACGTCATCGAGATAGGCTGCCGCATACTTTCCATGGGGTCGCAATAGTTTGTCCATTAGCCGTTGGAAAGTAGCGGGAGCCCCATGCAACCCAAAGGGGAGAACCGTGTACTGATATAGTCCTTCTGGAGTTGCAAAGGCTGTCTTCTCCTTGTCGGCCTTGGCCAGGGGGATCTGCCAGTAGCCCTTGGTAAGGTCAAGGGTAGACATAAACCGTGCCTTTCCCAATCTGTCAATCAGCTCATCTATCCTGGGTATAGGGTAGGCATCAAATTGGGACACCTCATTGAGTTTGCGGAAGTCATTGCAGAACCTCATACTGCCGTCCGGCTTAGGCACTAAAACCACGGGACTGGACCATTGGCTATGAGATTCTTCAATGACTCCCAAGGCCAGCATTTTCCTGACCTCTGTCCTAATCTCTTCTCTCTTGGCCTCTGGGATCCGGTATGGCTTAACGTTCACCTTCACTCCAGGCTCCGTGAGGATGTGATGGTGAACCTCCGTAGTCCTGCCCAGCTTTTCGGAGAACACATCCTGGTTGCGTTCGATCAGGCTGATCACTTCTGATCGTTGTTCCGGAGTCAACTCCGGAGATATCCCCACCAGGTCGGGCTGGTTGCTTTTAGGGGATGGCGCCCCCAGCGCAACCACCGGAGCTTCTCTATCCTGCCAAGGTTTCAGCAGATTTATATGGTAGATCTGTTCCAGCTTCTGGCGGCCCGGCTGTCGGACTTTATATTCGACTTCTCCTACCGCTTCTATTACCTCGTACGGCCCCTGCCACCTGGCCAGGAGCTTGCTCTCGGCCGTGGGTATGAGCACCATCACCCGGTCCCCCACCTGGAACTTCCGGCTCGTTGCTTGGCGATTGTAGTTTGCCCGTTGTGCCCCTTGGGCCTTCTCCATGTGTTCGCGCACAAGGGGGGGCGACTTGGGCTATTCTGTCTTTCATCTGCAGCACATGTTCAACCACATTTCTCCCAGGGTTCGGCTGTTCTTCCCAGTCTTCTTTAGCCAGGTCCAGTATGCCCCTGGGGTGGCAACCATATAACAGCTCGAAGGGGGAGAATCCAGTGGAAGCCTGAGGAACCTCCCATACGGCAAACAGCAAGTAAGGCAGCAGGGCGTCCCAGTCTTTCCCGTCCCGACTAATCACTTTCCGTAACAGGTTCTTCAATGTCCTATTAAAGCGTTCGACCAGGCCATCGGTCTGGGGATGGTAGACCGATGTTCTAAGGGTCCGTATGTGGAGCATTGTACATAGGTCCTTCATCAGCTTAGATACAAAGGGGGTCCCTTGGTCCGTCAGGATCTCCCTAGGTATTCCTACTCTGGAAAAAATCTGGACTAATTCTTTGGCTATGGTCTTGGACATGGTATTCCGTAGGGGTACGGCCTCGGGGTATCAGGTGGCATAATCTAGTACTACCAGAATGTATTGATGGCCCCGGGCTGACTTTTCCAATGGCCCCACTATGTCCATAGCTATACGCTCAAATGGGACCTCGATAATTGGCAGAGGTACCAGAGGGGCCCTTAAGTGTGGTCGGGGCCCATGTATCTGGCATTCTGGACATGATGTGCAATATCGCCGGACCGCTGCAAAAATGCCAGGCCAAAAAAACCTCTGTAGAATTCGATCCAGGGTCTTATCTACCCCTAGATGGCCCCCGAACAGATGGCTGTGGGCCAGATCCATTACGGCTCTTTGATGCTTCCGTGGGACCAAGAGTTGTTGTATGACTTGCTCTTGGACCCGGACTACTCTGTATAGCAGGTCATTCTTAATCATATAATATGGCCCCAGGCCCTTAACTCTCCCCTCCACAGGCACCCCATTTACCTTGACTACTTCTTTGAGAATATTGTGGTATATCGGATCATTGGCCTGATCCTGACCAAAATTCCCGCGTGCAGTCACCATTTGTCCAAACTCGGGGGGGGGGGGGTCTACCTCCGTCTCCCCCTCAGGGAAAGCCCCTGGGGAACCAGGTCCGGCGATAGGGTTGTTGATCGCCGACCCCGTCCCACTGTCAGTCGGGCCCCTTCTTTCCCCTACAAGCGTAGACTTCTGGCACTGGGTCAGGACTCTCGGCCCCCTCCTCTTATCCGCCCTCCGCTCCCTCCTAGTCTTCCTGGACTTCCCCGGCGGGGAGAACAAATCCTGGCTAAATTCATGGAAGGCCGGGGGAGGGTTAACGATCCAGGCCACACCCTGAGTCCCAGGGTCATTATTTTCTTCTACCTCCTCCCCAGGGAGTAGGCTATCAAACCCCGGGAAGTCTCGTCCGATAAGGACAGGGTAGGGGAGTTTTGGAACTACTCCCACCGTCAACCTAGTGGGGTTTCCGAGAAATTCTATTTTTACGGGGATGGTTGGATCATAGTTGACATCCCCATGTACACAGGATATTCCCGAGCGTTTAGCCCGGGATAGTTGGTCCTGCCCGACCAGCTTCCCCGAGACTAACGTGATTGCACTTCCCAAGTCTACTAAGGCTGTGGTCTTTATACCATTCATCTTAACTGGCCTAGTGTATCTATGAGGGACCATCACAACCGCGACTAGACTTATTAGATCACATGGTCCCCCTATATCCCCCAGTTCGCATTGCATAGGCTCTCCCAGATTCGGGCATTGGGCAGCGATATGCCCCAATTCGCCACAGGCATAACATCGGTACCCCGCTCGGGGCAGCCCCCTATTTTTCGGGCTGCTGGGCTTTATCTCTCGAGTCTTTCTCCCCCAGTCCTCAAGTCTCTCCGGGACCGATGGCTGCTCTTCCGCCTCCTTCCTCCCCTCCATGGTCCGGCCTGGTGCTAGGGCAAACCAGGGCCTCGGTGCAGAGACTGGTCTCCGATTCTGGCGCCTTCCTTCCCCGGTGGTCCGAGAAAGTTCTTGGACTGCTAAGTGTCTCTCCACGAGGGCAACTAGCTCATCATACGAGGAGGGATCATTTTGGCGGACCCACCCTCGTACGCCCGGCGGCAACCCCCTCATGTACCTGTCCAACACCAGGATTTCCACTACCTTCTCCGGCCCATGGGTCTCAGGGCGGAGCCACTTCCGGGCGAGGTGGATCAAGTCAAATAGCTGGGACCTCGGCGCTTTGTCGTCCCGGTACTTCCACTCGTGGAAGCGCTGGGCCCTTATGGCCGGCGTCACCCCTGACCTCACCAAGATTTCCGCCTTCAGCTGGGGGTATTGCATAGCGGCTTCTGTGGTCATATCGAAATAGGCCTTCTGAGCCTCCCCACACAGGAATGGAGACAGGATGCCTGCCCACTGGTCTTGGGGCCAGGCAACCCGCAGTGCCGTCCTCTCGAATGCAGGGAGATACGTCTCTATATCGTCATCCGTTGTCATCTTCTGTAAATAGTTGCTTGCGCGTAGCGGCCGGGTCCCCTGGGGCCCGTGTGTCAGCGTGGTCAGGGCTTTCAACCGGTTCACTACTTCATTCAGGGTGGCTCGATCTTGGGCTGCCTGGCTCATCAGCAATTGGTTTGTCTCCTGTTGGACCCGTACTGACTCTTGCTGGGCTGTCATCTGTACTCTGGTAGCCTCTTGTTGGGCAGCAGTGGCCTGAATCAATGCCTTCACTACGTCCTACATTTTTTTTTTTTTTTTGGTGATTTACCTTGCCCTAAGACGGCTTGCCACAGCGCCTCACTGCATCCCACTTCTGACACCACGTATGGCAAAGTACCTCCTTCTCCTCGGCAGGCTCAGTCCTTTTTAGCCTTGGAGACCCAGGCTTGGGCAAAGCAAAACCCTGTAGGTAGCACAGGGGCTGGCTATTACTTCCCTCAGTCAGCTCCCTGTGTTTGTTTGTCTTCCCCTCTGGGGACAGAGTGCGGCCTTCCTTGCTGGAAGGGTTCAGAGCCTTGCTGCTCCTAACTTACTGGCAGCTTCCCTGGTTCTCTCACTCTCTCCCCCCCCCCCTTCCACGCCGGGGAGGGTTTAAAAAGGTCCCAAGCAGTTGGAGCCAGCTGAACCTAATTAGTTCCCTAGTAACCCCTTGCCAGCTGGTTCTCTCTCTTCAATGGCTTGGGAGAGGCCTTTTTAACCCCCTGGGACTGATTACTACCCCCCTTTGTAGCTCTTTGTCCTGGGTTTGCCACTATATATATATATATATATATATATATATATATATATACATACACACACATACACACACACACACACATATACATATACATACACACACATATATATACACACTTCTCCTGTTAAGTCAGTAGATTCCACATTTGTGTTTGATTTCTCGTTTTCATACCTGTTACATTTTATAGATCTGTATTGTGTCTCTCATTCTGCTCCAGCATTTTATTTCTTAAAAAAAACTAAAAATAAAAGGAATAAAAAGCTGCTGACTTGCTTAAATGACCAAAAAAAAGCGCACACTGCTTTTTATTCCTGTTAGGCCTGTAGAGCCAACAAAGATAAGAAAGTGAGCTGCATCATCAACAGAATTGTAAAGTAGGGTCTGCTTTACCCTGCAGAACCTTTATCATCAGTGATAAAAAAAAACCAGCTTGATTCATGGAGCCTAGGTAGAATTTTCAAGACTCGCAGTTAGAAAAAACTTTACTTGTTAACTGAGCATATTTAACCAAAGTAACAGAAAATAAATATGGATCTCTACAATTTTAGTTTTACTTTTCAGAATAGACATAGGATTAAACATAGAATTTTGAGTAAATCAATGTTTTTTCAATACCTGATGTGTCAGTTTTTCATTTCCATATATTTCTTTTTATTCATTTTGATTTCTGATTTAATATCAAGATTTGTTAGTACCATGCGTGAAGTGTTTTTACAATAAGAATCCAAGAAAAAAAAGGGGGGGGGCACGAATTGCTAAGCATTAATTCAGGGGTAGGCAACCTGCGGCACGCGAGCTGATTTTCAGTGGCACTCACACTGCCCGGGTCCTGGCCACCTGTCTGGGGTGCTCTGCATTTTAATTTATTTTTAAATGAAGCTTCTTAAACATTTTAAAAACCTTATTTACTTTACATACAACAATAGTTTAGTTATATATTATAGACTTATAGAAAGAGACCTTCTAAAAATGTTTAAATGTATTACTGGCACGTGAAACCTTAAATTAGAGTGAATAAATGAAGACTCGGCATACCACTTCTGAAAGGTTGCCAACCACTGGCCTATACGCTAATACTAGGAACATGGATAACAAATAGTAGGAATGGGAATTGATCATTCATGAGCATAAATTTGATCTAGCTGGTATTACTGAAACCAGGTGCGGTGATTCACACAACTGAAAAGTTAAAATCAATAGTTATAACCTATTTAGGAAGGACCGAGTGGGCAACAGAGGAGGAGAAGTTGCACTCTACATCAAAAATGGCCTTATTTGTTTGCGAGTCACAGATAACTCAGAAGAAAATCATCTTGAATGCTTATGGATCCATGTCCTAACAAATAAACCAGAAGAGGGGATACTAGTTGGTGTCTACTACAGACTATCAAATCACACTTAGAAACAAGATGACCACTTCGTATCTACAATGTGTACAAAAAAAACTGAGATCATGTGGAACTTCAATTTGAGTGATATATGCTGGAGGTCTCATGCTGCCAGTACTAAAACACCCTTGGAATTTCTAAACATTATAGATGACAATTTCCCCCGTGTTGGCTGCCTTCCCAACTCAAAGTGATGCAGCCACCACAGGGGAATTCTACATTAGACCTTGTCCTAACACATGAAGAGGAATCGATCACAGAACTAAAACTTAATGGTAGCTTAGGTACAAGTGATCATAACTTGATCACACTTATAATGTGCAAGCAGAATAAAATCCAGACCAGTAATATACATACTCGGTGCTTTAACAGAGCCAATTTCACAAAGCTGAAAACAATTATGAGCCAAATCAGCTGGCAGGAAGAATGTAATCAGAAAAATGTGAATAATAATTGGGAATCATTAAGAACACCTTACTAGATGCCCCAAAAGCCACAATTCCACAACTGTGGGAAAAGGGTGTACTGGTTAAAAAACTAAACTGGTTTATAGGGGAAGTGAAGGTAGCTTTCTGTGCGTGTGTATACACACATACATACATATGCATACACAAAATGGAAGAAATAGAAAGTTGATAGTAATGAATATAAATCAGAAGTTACAAATTGTAGAAAATGTATATGAGAAGCCAACGGACACATGGAGAAATTTATGGCCAGCAGAATTAAGGACAATAAGGAGTTTTTAAATATATTAGGAATGAAAAGAATCCTGACAATGGTATTGGTCCATTGCTAGATGAAAATGGTAGAATTATCAATAATAATTCAGAAAAGGCAGAGGTATTCAATAAATACAGTATTTCTGTTCTGTATTTAGGGAAAAACAGATGATGCAGTCTCATTATATGGTGAAAACTCTCTTTCCATTCCACAGGCATCTCTAGAGGATGTTAAGCAGAAACTACTAAAGTTAGACTTTTTTAAATCACCAGGTCCAGATAACTTGCATTCAAGAATTTTAAAAGAGCTGGCTGAGGAATACACTGGACAGGTAATGTTGATTATCAGTAAATCTTGGAGCACTGGGGAAGTTCCGGAAGTCTGAAAGAAAGCTATTGTTGTGCCAATTTTCTAAAAGGGTAATCAGGATGACCCGGGTAATTATAAGTCTGTCAGCCTTACATTGATCCCAGGCAAGATAATTGAGCGGCTGATATGAGCCTCAATTAATAATGAACTAAAGGAGGCTAATGTAATTAATGCAAATCAACATGGGTTTATGTTAAATAGAGCCTGTCAAACTAACTTGATATCTTTTTTAGACAAGATTACAAGTTTGGTTGATAAAGGTAATAGTGATGATGTAATATACTTAGACTTCTGTAAGTTGTTTGACTTGGTGATATGTGATATTTTGATTAAAAACTAGAATGATACAAAATTAACATAGCACACATTAAATAGGTTAAAAACTGGATAACTGATAGGTTTCAAAATGTAACTGTAAACGGGGAATTGTCATCGAGCAGGTCTCTTTCCAGTGGGGTCTCACAGGGATCTGTTCTTGGCCCTACACTATCTAACCATTTTTATTAATGGCCTGGAAGAAAACAAAATCACAGATAAAGTTTGCAGATAACACACAAATTGGGGGAGAAGTAAATAATGTAGAGGACAGATCAGTGATTCAGAGAAATCTAGATTGCTTGGTAAACTGAGTGCAAGCAAACTGTGTGTGTTTTAATATGGCTAAGTGGAAATGATATATATCTGGCAACAAAGAATGTAGGCCATACTTACAGGATGGGGGACTCTATCCTGGGAAGCAGTGACTCTGAAAAAGATTTGAGGGTTGTGGGGGATAATCAGCAGAACATAAGCTCCTAGTCTGATGCTATGGCCAAAAGAGCTAATGCAATTTTAGGATGCATAAATAGGAATCTCGAGTAGGAGTAAAGAGGTTATTTTACCTCTGTACTTGGCACTACTGTGACTGCTGCTGGAACACTGTGTCTGGTTCCACTGTCCACAATTCAAGAAGGATGTTGATACATTGGAGAGTGTTCAGAGGAGAGCCACGAGAATTATTAAAGGATTAGAAAATATGCCTTATAGTGTGATTTAAGGTGGTTAATCTATAAGAAGGAGAAAATTCAGGGGCAACTTTGATCACAGTCTATAAGTACGCACAAATATTTAACAATGGGCTCTTCAGTCTAACAGAAAGGTATAGCATGATCAATGACCGGAAGCTGAAGCTAGATAAATTCAGACTGGAAATAAGGCATAATTTTTTAATCGTGCGTGTAATTAACCATTGGAACAATCCACCAACAGTTGTGGTGGATTCTCCATCACTGACAATATTTAAATCAAGATTGGCTGTTTTACTAAAAGATTTGCTCTAGGAATTATTTTGGGGAAGTTCTATGGCCTGTGTTATAAAGAAGGTCAGACTAGATGATCACAGTGGTCCCTTCTGGCCTTAGAATCTATGAATCTATGTTTATCCAGAATCACAGAATATCAGGATTGGAAGGGACCTCAGGAGGTCATCTAGTCTAACCCCCTGCTCAAAGCAGGACCAATCCCCAACTAAATCGTCCAGCCAGGGTTTTGTCAAGCCGGGCCTTAAAAACCTCTAAGAAAGGAGATTCCACCACCTCCCTAGGTAACCCATTCCAGTGCTTCACCACCCTCCTAATGAAAAAGTTTTTCCTAATATCCAACCTAAACCTCCCCCACTGCAACTTGAGACCATTACTCCTTGTTCTGTCATCTGCTACCACTGAGAACAGCCTAGATCCATCCTCTTTGGAACCCCCTTTCAGGCAGTTGAAAGCAGCTATCAAATCCCCCCTCATTCTTCTCTTTTGCAGACTAAATAATCCCAGTTCCCTTAGTCTCTTCTCATAAATCATGTGCTCCAGCCCCCTAATCATTTTTGTTGCCTGTTGCTGGACTCTTCCCAATTTTTCCACATTCTTCTTGTAGTGTGGGGCCCAAAACTGGACACAGTACTCCAGATGAGGCCTCACCAATGCCAAACAGAGGGGAATGATCACGTCCCTCGATCTGCTGGCAATGCTCCTACTTATACAGCCCAAAATGCCATTAGCCTCAATTACTTTGAAAGGCATCCTCTCCTGTATACATATGTATATGTCAATAATCTTTCAAAAAAGGCCTTTCAAAGCAAGTCCATTGTTTGTTTCTGGGGCTGTGTGTTTTCAGTCTTATTACAACGTCAGCACTTCAAATAATATAAACTTTTTTTCCCCAAAATCTTTGTCACCTCTCTTTTCTTGCCAAAATTATAAGTAATAGACATGCATTCTTTTTCAATCATATACTGTTATATTCATTGTGTTAAATACACATCACATTTTACAAATATTTTCAAAAACAGTTTTCACAAGACTGTACTATAACTACACTATTTCAAGTGATTAATTTCTAATGCTTTAATTAAAATTTTAGCTTAAGACTAAAAAAAAATCCTTTCATTTTTCCAGCAATTTACATTTACTATTACCAGCAGAAAAACACCTCCTGTAATTAACAATTTAGAGGTCTTTAATTCCTTCTTGAGCATTAGCAGTTGAAGGTTGTGCCATCTCAATAGAAAAGTAGTTGTGTCTAGATTTACAATAATGTCTTGGATTTGACTTATAACTTCTGTCATTATCCTTTGGGGTTAAGAAACCTATTTCTCAGATTGCCCCTATATTAGAGTAACTGATAAATTGAATAATCAAATAATGCTTTACCAGAAAGAAAGAAAGAAAGAAAGAAAGAAAGAAAGAAAGAAAGAAAGA
>NW_020698066.1:293157-305628 GCF_002925995.2 Terrapene triunguis | reverse complement strand
GAAAGAAAGAAAGAAAGAAAGAAAGAAAGAAAGAAAGAAAGAAAGAACTGCAGTTGTATGAAGATACTTTTTAAATTAGATATTAAGTACCTCTCTGATATTCTTACTCAATTATGCAATTAAACATTTATTCAACCTTTCACTTTTCATAATATATATGTAGCTGACCAGGCCATGGGCAGTCAGGCATAGCGATGGAAACAAGAGTTCTGCCTACCGGTTAACAGCTAGATCCAAGGTAGGCAGAGTCCAGGAAACGAGCCAAGGATCAGTACCAAAGAGACAGAAGCCACATGCCAGAGCCAGAGGGTAAACCGGAGTCCTAAGCCAGAGGCAGAGCCAGGGATCAATACCAGAGAGACAGAAGCTGAATGCCAGAATTAGAGGGTAAGAATCATAAGCCAGAAGTCTGAGGCCAGAGTGGAGCAGGGACTGGAAGCAGGCTGGAGCAGGTGCTGGAATAAGGAGTGGAACAAAGCAGGTGCAGGGACTGAACAATAGCAAGCACAGCTGTGGACCTGGTATGTGTTCAGCAGCTGCTGGTCTGCTGTGGGGGGCTAGGCTTATAAGCAGGGCTGATAAACCAGCAACCAATCGGGGCTGTGGCCACTGTCAGGTCCAAAGCAGCACAGGGCTCACTAACTGCGCTGTTAGACAATCAGTCAGGCAGCAGGCCAGCAGCTGGTCCTAGCTGATCTGGTCCCCAACAATACAATAGCACAAGGAAAAGAGTGGCCCTGGCCCAGTGGCAAACTAACACTGCAACAACTGACATATGTGGTAATTTTTCTTTTGGCTTGGACAATGGCACTAAGCAGCAATTAACATTTATAAAAGCAGCCTGTTTTCTTTGTAGAATAAGTCTACTCAAATATCGGTTTTAAGATCGTAATGTCATTAAACCAGAAAAAGTACACAAAGTAGACCACTCTCCACATAGATCAGCCTCCTTCCCACCTGGAATTGAAACAATGATATCCCTCCATACAAATAATGTCTTCTTGGAGACACCCATTCCCTCCAGACAGGGGCGGCTACAGGCACCAGTGCAGCAAGCGTGTGCCTGGGGCGGCAAGCCGTGGGGGGCGGCCTGCCGGTCCCTGTGAGGGCGGCAGTCAGGCTGCCTTCGGCGGCATGCCTGTGGGAGGTCCGCCGGTCCCGCGGATTCGGCGGCAATTTGGTGGCGGGGATGCCTAAGGCGCGGCACCAGCGAACCTCCCACAGGCATGCTGCTGAATCCGCGTTACCAGCGGATCGCCCGCAGGCGCGCCACCTCAAGCCGCCTGACTGCCGTGCTTGGGGCGGCAAAACACATAGAGCAGCCCCTGCCTCCAGATGTCTTCTTGCTGCCCTGCCCAATCCTCTGTGTCTGCATCCGATGACTTGAAGAGGTCTGTTTGGTTTCCACCTCAGACTGACCTTTCCCCACTCAGTAAGACTGAACTTTTCTGTTATTTACAATAAAGTGTGCTAGGTACTTTGTAAATCAAATATAAAGACAGTCCTTACCCTGAAAAGCTTACAGTCTAATTTTAGATGTGACATGAGTGTGGGTAGCATGGTGTCGGAGACGAGCCCCCAATGGTAATGAAGACAACATTTACAGTAAGAAGATCACTTGGTTACTCTGTCATAGCTGAACATCTTAGAAGTTATTTTTTTACCTGGCACCTGCTTCTCATAAGTACTATGTTAGAAGTGGAGTTATAGGTGAAATTTTCATGAGGGGAGGGAGATAAGCAGTTTCATTATAACAAGCTAAGTTTAAAGAAAAAAGAATGCAATGTGAATAAAAACAAGATTTTGATTGTCTTCTGTTTATACACCGCAAATATATCAATATGATAAGAAAATGCAATAGCTTTTATTTTTAAACATTATGTTTTTTGTACACGTGGAAAATAGAAGAGAGCAGTCAATATCATTGTTATAAATAGCTATAAATGGGAGAATAACTAATTTTGTTATAACAGACAACTAGCAATAGAGCATTTGATATCACTTTACTTTCAGCAGTACTTACTGTCAAATTCCTAAACGGTGAGCAAAGTCTTTCTGCTAAGGTTGAATTACTCCTTAATTAAAGGAGGCAATACAGAATTAATTTAGTGAAAAATAATGAGGATGTTAATTATATTCTGTAGAGCAATTTGGAGTCTCTGATGGTGTAGTAATACCTCAAGACAATAAAAAAATTGAATACACACGGACACAACCTGTGCCTTTGGTTTTTCAGACTGTGCATATTTTGGAGAATATTAGTCATCTTAACTGATCTTTCTGGATGCTGCTGGTTGATGTCAATATTAATTACACTGTTTTTGGTTCATAAATTTATAAGACTTCAAATAAATGCTTATTCTTGGTTAAACAGATAATTATACATTTTAGAAGGTATGATCTTTACCACATGATCAAAACAGTTCTTTAAGAATAGTATATATTGGCTATGTTAGTAGTTGACACACCCCATCAAAAAAAAAAATTAAACCCTATAAATAAGACACACTTCTTTATACCGAACAGACAAAATCTGTTTTCAAAATTGGAAAATGAAGCCACAACAGTAATTCCCTTAATCCACCCAACAATATTGTTAATCTTTCCAGCTATACTCTTAGCCCAGCAGAAGAGTCTGTCCTATCTTGGGGCCTCTCCTTTTGTCCCTCCAGACCCACGAACATGATACAGTTCTGCGGTGACCTAGAATCCTACTTTCGACGTCTCCGACTCAAAGAATATTTCCAACATACCTCTGAACAGCATACTAACCCACAGAATCCTTCCTACCAGCACTACAAAAAAAAAAAAAGAATTCTGCTGGGACTCCTCCGGACGGTCGAAACAACAGACTGGACTTCTACATAGATTGCTTCCGTCAACGTGCAAAGGCTGAAATTGTAGAAAAGCAACATCACTTGCCCCATAACCTCGGCCATGCTGAACACAACGCCATCTACAGCCTCAAAAACAACTCTGACATCATAATCAAAAAGGCTGACAAAGGAGGTGCTGTCGTCATCATGAATAAATTGGAATATGACCAAGAGGCTGCTAGACAGCTCCCTAACACCACATTCTACAGGCCATTATCCTCTGATCCCACTGAGGATTACCTAAAGAAACTACACCATCTGCTAAAAAAACTCCCTGACAAAGCACAAGAACAAATCTGTACAGACACATGCCTAGAACCCCGACCAGGGGTATTCTATTTGCTACCCAAGATCCATAAACCTGGAAATCCTGGATGCCTCATCTCAGGCATTGGCACCCTAACATCAGGATTGTCTGGCTATGTGGACTCTCTACTCAGACCCTACGCTACCAGCACGCCCAGCTATCTTCGAGACACCATTGACTTCCTGAGGAAACTACAATCCATCGGTGATCTTCCAGAAAACACCATCCTGGCCACTATGGCTGTAAAAGCCCTCTACACCAATATTCCACACAAAGATGGACTAGAAGATATCAAGAACAATATCCCCGATAATGTCACAGCTAACCTGGTGGCTGAACTTTGTCCTCACCCACAACTATTTCACATTTAGGGACAATATATACCTTCAAGTCAGCGGTACTGCTATGGGTACCCGCATGGCCCCATAGTATGCCAACATTTTTATGGCTGACTTAGAACAACGCTTCCTTAGCTCTCGTCCCCTAATGCCCCTACTCTACTTGCACTACATTGATGACATCTTCATCATCTGGACCTATGGAAAAGAAGCCCTTGAGGAATTCCACCATGATTTCAATAATTTCCATCCCACCATCAACCTCAGCCTAGATCAATCCACACAAGCGGTCCATTTCCTGGATACTACTGTGCTAATAAGCGATGGTCAAATAAATACCACCCTATACCGGAAACCTACTGACTGCTATGCTTACCTACATGCCTCCAGCTTCCATCCAGGACACACCACACGATCCATTGTCTACAGCCAAGCTCTAAGATACAACCGCATTTGCTCCAATCCCTCAGACAGAGACAAGCACCTACAAGATCTCTATCAAGCATTCTTAAAACTACAATACCCACCTGCTGAAGTGAAAAAACAGATTGACAGAGCCAGACGAGTACCCAGAAGTCACCTCCTACAAGACAGGCCCAACAAAGAAAATAACAGAATACCACAAGCTGTCACCTTCAGCCCCCAACTAAAACCTCTCCAGAGCATCATCAAAGATCTACAACCTATCCTGAAAGATGATCCCTCACTCTCACAGATCTTGGGAGACACACCTGTCCTCGCTTACAGACAACCCCCCAACCTGAAGCAAATACTCACCAGCAACCACACATCACTGAACAAAAACACTGACCCAGGAACCTATCCTTGCAACAAAGCCCGATGCCAACTCTGTCCACATATCTATTCAAGTGACATCATCATAGGACCTAATCACATCAGCCATGCCATCAGGGGCTCGTTCACCTGCACATCTACCAATGTGATATATGCCATCATGTACCAGCAATGCCCCTCTGCCATGTACATTGGCCAAACCGAACAGTCTCTACGCAAAAGAATTAATGGACACAAATCTGACATCAGGAATCATAACATTCAAAAACCAGTAGGAGAACACTTTAACCTGTCTGGTCATTCAATGACAGACCTGCGGGTGGCAATTTTGCAACAGAAAAGCTTCAAAAACAGACTCCAATGAGAAACTGCTGAACTTCAATTGATATGCAAACAAGATACAATCAACTTAGGCTTGAATAGAGACTGGGAATGGCTGAGCCATTACAAATATTGAATCTATCTCCCCATGTAAGTATTCTCACACTTCTTATCAAACTGTCTGTACTGGGCTATCTTGATTATCACTTCAAAAGTTTTTTTTTCTCTTATTTAATTGGCATCTCAGAGTTGGTAAGACAACTCCCACCTTTTCGTGCTCTCTGTATGTGTATATATATCTCCTCAATATATGTTCCATTCTATGCATCTGAAGAAGTGGGCTGTAGCCCACGAAAGCTTATGCTCAAATAAATTTGTTAGTCTCTAAGGTGCCACAAGTACTCCTGTTCATTTTCTGTAGTTTCACCAGCATTATATAATTTTGGGAAGTGGGGCAGAAGATTAATGACCTTAAAATCAAAAAGGAATCCTACAAGATGTGGAAACATGGACAAATTACTAAAGATAACTACAAAAGAATAGCGCAAGCATGTAAGGATAAAATCAGAAAGGTTAAGGCTCAAAACGAACTATGCATAACAAGGGACATAAGGAAATAAGAAGAGTTTCTGTATATACATTAGCAGCAAGAGAAAGCCAAAGGAAAGTGTACGTCCACTCCTAAGCGGAGAAGGAGAGCTAACAATAGATGACACCAAAAAGGCTGAGTTGTTTAATGCCTATTTTGCTTCAATCTTCACTAAAAAGAGTAATGATGACCAGATACTCGACATAATTAATATTAACAACAAGGGGGAAGGAACACAAGCCAGAATAGGGGAAAATAGATTAAAGAATATTTAGATAATTAGATATATTCAATTTGGCAGACAAAATTCACCCCAGAGTACTTAAGGAACTAGCTGAAAGCAATCTTGGAAATATCTTTGAAATTACCTTCAAAAACTCAGGAAAGATGGGTGAGGTCCCAATGGACTGGAGAAGGGCAAATATAGTACCTACCTTTAAAACAGGGAACAAACACAACCTGGGAAGTTATAGACAAATCAGCCTAACTTTAATACCTGGAAAGATACTGGAACAAATTATTGAGCAATCAATTTGTAAGCACCTCTAGGATAATACATTATAAGTAGCAGTCCACACAGATTTGCGAAGAACAAATCATGCCAAACCAACCTAATTTTCAATTTGACAGGGTTACCGGCATAGTGGATGGGGGGGGAAGTTGTAGATATGAGACATCTTGATTCTACTAAGGCTTTCAACACAGTCTCACAGGACATTCTCAACAGCAAATGAGGTAAATGTGGTTTAGATGAAAATACTATAAGATGTGTGCTTAACTGGTTGAAAGCCCATACTCAAAGAGTAGTTATCAATGGTTTGCTGTCAGACTGGTAGGAGTTTCTTGCAGGGTCCCACAGGTGTCTGTTGCTATTTGATATAGTCATTAGTGACTTGGAAAATATACTTATAAAATTTGTGGATGACACCAAACCGGGAGGGTTGCAAGCACACTGGAGGACAAGATTTGAATTCAAAAGGACTTAAAAATTGGAGAACTGGTCTGAAATCAACAAGATGAAATTAAATAAAGATAAGTGAAGTATTTTGCAAACTTAACTTTCCTGCTTAAGTACTACAGGATAAACAATGCATATGTGAAAAAATCCTTTAATGGTACTCTGCTTGAGATTGCTAACATGGTTTTTTGCTGCCAAGGTGCATAGCTCTTGAAGCATCATTAGGTTCATCGGTATAGCTTCGGGTTGTTGTTCATAAAAGCCTTTCCCTCTCATGTGAACCAGAACCTCTTCTATGGCTCCCACCTGAAGGAGGGATTGGACTTCTTGTTCCAAACAGGTGCTCGTGAGAAGGCTCACTGAAGAGGAACTGAGAGAGGGGGCAGGAAGGAGGGATAGATAAAAATTGGATGGTATAACCCAGTTCTATCATCTTGAGGACCCAGCGGTCCAACGTGATCTGAGTCCAGGCATCCAAGAACTGGGAAAGGTGGTTGGAAAATAATGGGGTAGCTGGATCTGATGCAGGGGGAATAGCAGTGCCAACCTCAAGCATCTTGTCAAAACGAGTTTTTTGATGATCCCAAGTGTCCAGGTCCGGGTTGAGTGGGACCTGCCGATGAAGACGAGGGAGGAGGTCTGCATCTAAACCCCTATTTTTCCTCCTATGTTGGTCCTGCCTAGAAGGTGGACAGAAGTAGCGACTTGTCTGTTGTGGCTTGTACTGCTTTCTTGACCCTGCCGGCAAAAAGTCCCAGGGATTTCAAGGCCGCTTTTGAGTCCTTGAGGCCGTGCAGCCTACGGTCCATTTGCTCCAAAAAGAGCAATGTTCCCTCAAACGGGAGGTCCTGAATAGTTTGTTGCACCTTGTTAGGTAGCCCCGAGGACTGCAACCACGAACTTCTCCGCACTGTCACCGCAGTGGTCACTGATCTAGCCTGTATGGAGTCTTATGGGAGAAAGCCCTTGAATTTCATCATGTATTCCCAAATATTAAAATCATAACAACCCAGCAAGATTCACTGTGCCGAGTTGAAGGCCCTCCGTGGAAAATGCCTTCTGTCTGAATAGGCCAGTTCCTTTGACTTAGGCGTAGGAGCCGTCTGTCCCTGGCAGTCCCTCTCATTGGCGACCACAACAACCAGGGATCCTGGGGGAGGGTGAGAAAAAAGGAATTTGTACCCCTTGTCTGGTACAAAATACTTGCGCTCTGAGTGCTTTGCTGTCTAAGGGAGAGAGGCAGGGGTTTGCCACAGTGCCTTGATTGGTTCCATGATGGCAACAGAAAGTTACATATAAAACAAAATCAGTATATGCTTTCTAGACATTAAACTTAACAGGCTAACTTTCTGCCTAAAGAAGTTTCTCTCACATTAAAAGTCTTTTACAGTGCTTCCAAACAGGGAGGTTGGGATCTGGTTATCATGAACGTGATGACACTCCCTGATTACTTCCTCAGGTGCAGGATAAAGAGGTGTCTTTCTGCTTTACCCTTACATTCCCCAAAGTCATTGTTTGTCCCCAGAGTTAAGACGACCCCTCCCCCCATGGTTTATTCCCTGCTGTGCTGTCTCCAGGAGGACTTCATATCCTCATGTTGACTTTGTATGCTAACAGGGCTTGGCTTCCATTGTGTTGACATATGATGTTTAATTTACACATGAACCAAGGTAGAAAGGTTAATATACATCCTTTGTTTTGCAAAAACCCCTTTGTCAACTCTGTCTTGGATACAGACTTTAAAATGTATTTTCAGTACATACACACGACTCCTTAAATATCATCCGTACATACATCTCACAACCATTATGAGGATCAGTATGACAAACTTTTATTAGAGACTTCACATGACATAATTTATGGATAAATACCATGAAAGCAATGTGCTAGCTGTAGTGAATTTGTCAGGCCCGTTAGGAATTGCTGTTACAGAACTTTGAACCTTTTGACAGCTGGCACCAATGGGCCTCTGGATCACAAGTTTGGAATGCAACAATACAAAATGAAATTGTTGGAAATTTATTTTCAGAGGACCTCTCATACCGAGTCTATGCAACTTCAAGATGTGAACAATTTTTATGTGACAATAAAAAATATGAAAAATTGAAAGTTCATATGCAGACATGAAATATTTTAAAATGTATTAATATAGCACACTGTGCAATGTGCTATGTGCGTTGATGTAACAGCCAGAGATTTTCTAACAGGTCTGTAGATGCAAGCTACACCACGTTCACTGTGAAGAATTAATTTTTCCCTCAAAGAAAATTCAAGCTTACTTGAAAAAAACTGAAGTCTAATTTCTTTAAACATAAATTAGTTTCTTTGATGCCACAAGAATAGCAGTGTTCTAGCACATGGACACATTTGAAGCATGCATAATATTTTGGGAACACTCCTTTTAACACAAGATAGAAAATACAAAGGATTGCAAACATTCTTCCACTTAAAATTAGGCAGGAAGTGATGATACATTGGTTAACCTATGCCTCTCTTCAATGTATGAAGGATGTAGTGTGAACTCAATTCTAGTGACACCACGACAAAGAATGGCAATTGCACCGAAGTATATATTGAAATGTTAGCATAAAGGAAGGGCTATAATGAGAACTACAACCATGTTAAGCTACCTACTGAGCTGTCTGTTTCAGGCCAGGTTTGGCTTCATACAAAAATGGAATGTCTTCAGATATTTCAGGACTGGATGTTGTCATGATAGGCAGTTTAAGTTTTATTTGAAATAAAGTTCAACTCAGGTGTGACAGATGGGACATCAATTCTTTAACCACATATTGTATTTTTGAGCATATACTGTAGCTAACTCCTGCCCACTTTGAGCCTGTCCAGAAGAGAGAACAACACTCCAGCAAGTCTAAGGCTGGCTGAATTAAATCTCAGTTTGCTTGTTTTCTCTTTTCCTTCCCAGTCTGCTTGAACTATACGTAGCACAGAGCAACAACAAAACAGTTACAGGAGGTGTCTCATTAAAATAACTTTTTGAAAGCTTTCGTGTTTTCATTTATTTTTATTAACAAAAGAGATTTCATAACAGAAAGCCCAAACAGCCACTGGAATAATTGCATTAAGGACAGAATGCTATTCATATAGTGTGTGAAGGTAATGTGTGTGATAGGGAAAAGTTTTTAGTCTATTCAATATGCAGTTAACAGAGCAAACAAACAATATCTGCACCTATGTTAGATCCCCCAAAGTTTTTTTTTGTTTTTTGTTTTTTTAAAGAATCCTATATCAACCAAAGCTTTCCAAATATAGTCTCTTACTGCTTTATCTCATAATAAGACCAGATTACTAATGCATAAATTGGCACTTAACTGTATAATGTTATACCATACTTTAAAATAGATTTCAGGAGCAAAGCTATGTATTTTGCTACATTCTCCATTAAGAATAAAATGTAAGTTCAAGGACTGTCAAAAAATAAAATCAGATAAACTATTTATTTTGAATCATAGACTTAGATAAGAAAGAAGAGTATATTTCATTTCACTAAGCCATACAAATCTAAGCATCACATTCAAATTGTAACTCTTAATGCACAAGTTAACTAGAATTACCTTAACAGAAGTTCTTTGGGTAACTTTTTGTTAATGGGGGCTTCATCACTGTTTGAGAAAACCTGAAAAAAGAAATGAAGTACATTATGAAAAAAACACTAGTTCATTAGGCCAAGAAGAAAATTCATGCATTGTCTCGTCTTTTTTTTTTTTTTTTAACTCAACAAATCCTGTAAGTTTAGGCAACAGAGCACTATACCTAGTATCTAATAGCCTCCTTTTGACACCCATAATTAAGGCTAAGATTTTGTCACGGTTATTTTTAGTAAAAGTCACGGACAGGTCATGGGCAATAAACAAAAATTCATGGAAGTCCATGACCTGTCCCTGACTTTTACTAAAAATAACTGTGACATAATGGGGATGGAAGGGGGTCCAGCACCCATGGCTGCTGTGGCTCCGGGGAGCGGTGGAGTCCCCCCCTGCTGACAGCTCCAGCCCTGCCGCCTCAGGGCTGAAGCAGAAAACGTCACGGAGGTCTCTGGAAGTCACAGACTCCATGTCTTACGTGACCTCTATTACATAACATTAGCTTTACCCATAACACACACACACTCCCCCACTACTGGGTCTGAATAAGGCTGTGACGTCTTCTGATTCCATCATGGATTGTTACCCAGATCTCTGAGACCTAGCTAGATAATGCTGCCATCCCAATTTTGGCGCACACAGGCCAGGTTGCATTGCATGATCCACCCCTCTTATAAAAATGAAGAGGAGTATGATTTTTTTCTGTTCTTGCTTGCAATGTGTACTGGGGAAAACAGCAGACGCAAGTTTATTTAAACATCCATTCCATTTCCTGTGGCTCTGGAGAAAGACTCTGTGGGTGTATACAACCTAAAATGTCACATGGAAGATTTCCAGTTCTGAGATGCTGTTGAAGTTATTATGAATTACTGTCCCTTCAGATATCAGACTGCACATTGATCACAATTCCAGTGGGCCAGCCCCTGCTTCCCAGGAAATGATGGACTCTAGATTTTATTCTCAAGGCTCAGAGCAACTCCTGCAGGGTTGACCGTACACTCATCCTCATCTTTGATTATTTCTAACCATCAGGTCACTGCTGTTGGGTGGCTATTTTCAGCTCCTTGCACTGAAACACTATAAACCTCAAATATCAGTGCCTGAGCTGGTTTATTGCTTCAGAAGCGTGGAGATTAAATTTACTTATGTCAGTGTCATTTTTTAGCCGCTAATGTGGTAAGTAGCCCATAACACACAATCATGTACTAATTTGTACTACAGCAGCATTTAGAAGAACCAAACAAGATTGAGGCCCTATTAGGCTAGGTGTCGTTCATACAGATAGTAAGAAATAATCCTTGCACTGAAGAACTTCATATAAATAGACAGACAGTCAAAGGGTGAGAGAAAGGAAGTATTATTCCTGTTTTACAGATGGGGAACTGAAGCACAGAGAAAACCTGTGGGTAGATCTGAGAACTGAACCCAGATCCCCTGATTTACAGTCTGGGACCTTAACTACACCACCACTTCATAATTCTATATGTGCAAAATTCTTCCAGAAGAACTGTAATACCAAAGGAGAATGAGGCTGAAAGAATGACACTTCTTGTTACGTAGGATAGCACTATCAATTTACATATACGTGCCACTGTTTTATTGTATGCAAACACTGACATTTATATACCCTTTACCTAATAATTCCCCACATGTCCATTAATATGGGCATACACTTGTTATGCGAATGCAGCATGGCATTTAAGTAAATAAGGCATCAGAATAGTAATATATATTTAAAGCAGCTACAACACATGCTCAGTACTTCAGCAATTTTTAATTCTCCATCACTTTCTGTATCAAAAAGCCATGTCATTATTAAAGACATACTACAGATTTAGAGAACTAAGCAATTCCTCTATTAGATCTTAAAAATCTAAAACTGCATTCAAATTACATTTCTGGCAACGCTGCAAGGAAAAAATACTTATGAGATGGATTTTTTTTTTAATTTACAGCTGGACTGACAAATTGCATATCACATTTCAGCCCAATGTGATCTGATATGGCCAACACATTAATCTTCAGGAATCCTGGTTTATAATGGAAAAAATGTTCAACTTTTAGTATTGCACATAAGAAAGTTAATCTCCATGAGTTAACTACACATGAAGTATCCACTTATCTAGTACATCTGTTAATGAAAAGTAAGTCATACCTCAGTCATTCTGTTGCAAAGTTTTCTTTACATAATATGTACTAGGTATTCTTGTGTGCCTCAGTTGCAAACGTCATATCATATAGTATTGTTTTTGTGGATTAAGAATATGTAGCTGAATGAAAATAGACACTTAAAGTGCTCTTTTACTCTGAAAAATATATTTAAAAATCTACAAAAATGGTATTATGCAGGACTCCACATTTGCATCTCAAGGACACCAAGATAAAATCTGTTCACTTTATAAGCAAAAAAACTTTTTAAAACCTCAAGTTCCCGATATCCAAAAGTCAAGTTACACTCCCTTGCTCATCCATTGACCAGTAATCCTACCCCAACTAATATGTACTACAGGTGTAGTCATGGGACAAGTGAGGTAAAATTCTTTAACTAGAATTTAACTTTCTGATGTGAAAGCACGAAAAAAAAAAAGGATATTGCCTAGGGTTACCATAATCCAGCAAGCAAAAAAGAGGACGGGAGGAGCCCCGCCCCTGTCCTGCCCTAGCCCCGCCCCATCCTGCCCT
>NW_020698066.1:253831-292757 GCF_002925995.2 Terrapene triunguis | reverse complement strand
GGGAGGGAGGGAGGGAGGAGGACGTGCTCTCTCTGGCTGAGTGTCGGAGCCCCATGTAAGTGACACCGTCGGCGGCAGCACTGTTAGCCGCGCGTGCTCTGCATCAGGGGAAAGTCCGGACATTTACAAATTCCCCCCGGACGCTATTTTTAGCTTAAAAAGCCAGACATGTCCGGGGGAATCCGGACGAATGGTAACCCTAATATTGCCTCTGTAAACATGTCCGGCAAACCTAATAAAATCAATTAAGTCAAAGCAGCTATTTTCTTACTGAAATAAACAAATACAGTATACATGCATGATTGCATCTGTTCCAAGTCAGAAATAATCAGTTAAAATATTAAAAATGGAAACTATACCCAAGTATGAAAATGTTGGCCTACAGGCCTCAAGTACTTAGAGCAGTGGTTCCCAAACTTTAACAACCCTTACAACAAAGCTTAAACTTGTTCCTCATAATAATTTTAAAAACAATACTAGCTGCCTATTTAATTTTAAAAACAGCAAAAAATATCCACCTCCCTTTCTATTTCTTATAAGGAGTCTTGAAGCTTAAATCTCCTCAGTGTAATAGATGTGCTTGCTTTGATCTGCTTAGTTCTTGGAAGTCCAGGTCCCTAGGGACAGCTCTGTCCGCCATTAGGGAATTTTTCCCTGAGAACCCCCTGTAACATTTTACGAACCCCAGTTTGGGAACCACTGACTTAGAGCACCAGTTTTCTTTAAAATACAGTTTTTGAAAGAAAGCCAAAACTACGTGCAAAATTACTCTTGTAGTTTGTGGTGTCAGGATCAGTGGCAGTGCAGGGTGGATAAAAATCGATGATTTAAAAAATTAAAAATAAAAAAAATCAGATTTTTTAAATTTAAATCGGATTTTTTGATAAAATGCTTTTGGAGGAAAAAACTTATCTAAAGACAGTTTTAATTAAGATACATTACAGCTCAAAGATATCTCATTGTGGAATAGGGATTATAAATTCTAATTCTATAGTATGAGAATATATTCATGTAATGTTTAAGAAAAGTTTTGTAAATGAGTTCCAATAGTTCATGGATTAGGGACCCAATTTTATGGGGTTCCAGGGGCTTCTGTATAGATTATTTAGGTTAATGCTTCTATCTACCCAATGGGACTCACTGCTAGGTCTAGAAGATACCATCAGAGATGCTTAGTTTTGCAGTTCTCAAACCGTGGATTTGTCTCTCCAGGGATAACATGCTTGTTAACAACAAAAATGTTTTTAAATAAATAAATAATATATACAGGTGAGAAATAACAAATCTCAAATCTATTGTCCCTCTGCAAATTTGTGTACACAGATTTAATTTGTGTCAATCCCTTAACTCTCTCTAAAATGTGCAAAGTTTCAAAAAGTTCAATGAATAGAAGATTGTTGGGGGTGGAATAGATCTGGACAAAGCGAAGAAGTCTGGAGATAAATGTGAGAAGGGAGGGACAGGCAGTAGAAACAAAAGTGAAACTGTTTGAGTAGCATATTTAGGGTGACCAGATTAGAGGAAGAAAATATTGGGACACATGGGGGGGAGGGGGGAAAGGCGAGTGTTGCCGGCAGAGCGAAATAACGGGACAAATTGCGTCCCGACCAAAGATCGGTCGGGACGCGGGACAAACACCTAAATATTGGGACGTCTGGTCACCTTAAGCATATTCCAGAAGTCTTGAGGTCTTTCGGAGTATAGCCTTCATTGATTTGAGATCTACCATGCCATTCTCTCACCAGAAGGGAAAACCTATAATGGCAGTAGGCCATAAAAGAGACCCAGTTTGGGAATATTTTAATGAAGTTCCTCTACCTGTGAAGAATATGTATTAAGGTTATAACAACCAACAAGAATGCACTTTTATGTAGAAATCCATTATTAAATTGAGCCTTCCTGCCTAGTGATTTAAATCATGATTTAAATCAAATCCAGCCTGGTGCAGTGTCACCTTTAATGTTTGGAAATTTTCATATGTAATAGTTAACTGTTGTATAACAGGAATACAAAAAAAGTAAGGAAAAAAGTGACTTTTACAAACTTCAGCTGATATAGATCCCTTACAGCCTTCTTCATTCTGTATATAGACCTTAAAAACCATGGACTAAATAGAGGCACTGGTTTCATGGCTCATTACAACCATTTGTAACATGCACTACTGCCTGATAACCATTAATTGCCCACTTCATTTTAAGTGGTCACCTACAGTATGCATGAACTCCCTGCACTTAACAATCTGTCCCAACTTGTATTTAACTTAACCACTCTGGTTAACTTCCCAAGACCTGAAGATCAGCTCTGTGAAGCTCGGAAGCTTGTCCCTTCCACCACCAGAATTTGGTCCAATAAAAAAATATTACCTCACCTACCTTGTCTCTTTAATGATCAATGACGCAGCTTTGTTAGCAGCTCATCCACTCCATTCCTAAGAGCCTTTGGATGAATACCATCTGGTCCCGCCAATTTTTCAAATTGGTAATTTAACTGTAATCAATTTGAATCAGAGATAAGACCAGGTAAAGAGTGGAGCTGTCAACTGTGACAGAGAAAGTATGGGGATGAGAAGGGGTGCTGAGTCACTGATATTGAGAGGACATGAGACTACAGGAGGAAATGAAGTCACCCATGGGGGGGAGGGGGAGGGATGTAGGGAAGAAGGAGGAGACTGACTGACCTATAAGGATCATCAGTTGTGGTGGGTGGGAGAGAGACAGGGAGGGACAGGGGGAAAGGATCTATCGAAGGCATGGCTGAAAGAGCAGTTGTGAAGTTAGGACCAAAACTAGGGAAGGGTTAGTGTAGTAGAAGCCAAAGGAGATAGGATATTGAAATTAAATGAATAAACTTCCCTTCTCCTGCTATTGACATAACAGCAAACTTGATAGCAAATCACTTAAATGTTAAATATTCCAGTATGTTAACAGCATCAAATCTATGAGGTTGTCACAAGTAGAATAAGCATTGCAATGCAATAAGCTATGCAATAATGCAATAATGTATTTTGAGTGTCCCAACAACTGCCCATTTTTGTAGAAGAGTATATCATTTAATATTTATAGGGACACTGTCATATTGAACTTTTAAAAGTAAGTATTTAAATAGAGCACCCTATAAACAGTATGTACTAAAAATCCTCTTTAAAATGGCTAAGTATTCTTTTGATGTTCAAAACTGCAACAAACATGCTGCAGAACCTCTCTCTGCTCTCTCCCCTCCATTTCTGTGCACTTGTCCGATTGTTGACTGTTCTAATTGTGCTTTGCTGCTGGTGAATTACCACTTGCAGATACTGAAAAGAGAGTAGATTAGCTCCCCCAAAGGCAGTTCATGAGAGTGATTAAATTAACCAATAATACCACAGTCTATACACAAAGATGGCAAACATAAAAAAAGAAAGCATTTTTCTTTACTGTACATTAGAGATCAGACACCATGGACCCCCACTTGAACCTGACAAGTAAATGATGCAGCAGATTTAGGCAGACAAGCAGAATCATTTACTGCCATTCTGAATAATATTAATAAATGTAGCAGCATCCAGGCTTCAACAGGAGTGCTGATCAAGAGAAGAGACATATAGTCTGATTGCTTATACTGAAAACAGAACTGTAGTAACTTATACCAAACCCAAACAGTTAAGAGCATGATGAAATCTCATTACAAATAAATGAGACTGTATGATAAAAGCTTCTTGCATAAACAATAAGAAAAAATTATGGAAAACAAGACTACCTCTAACACCAGCACCATGTGAAACAAATTCAGGCTGATAGCCTCTCAAAGATAATGGAGACAAATAACTTGTCATTTTTAGTGGAATGGGTACCACAGCTCTAAGTTAAACATTATGGAGGACAGTATATAAGAGAGCCAGCAAGTGCATATGTATGCATCATATGTCAAAGGAAGGTGCACAGGTAAAAATAAGGACCTGGACATCAGCCTATTGTTTTCACACACTGAAATTTACACAAGAAATGGAAGTTGGCTGCAGCTGAAAACCTCCAAGGCACTGTCTACTTCTACAACCAACACAAAAGACAAAAATATTAATTCCTGAATCATAGTTCTAGCAATCAATCAAAGCATCATGCACACTTTCTTATTTATTTATAAAAATCTCCCAAACCCTACAAACACATTCCCTGCCAGACTCATTAGTTTGGTCTTGGGCAAACAGTACTTATTTGGGGAAGGGGAGCCTGCCACTAAATTGCTGGTTAAACTCTT
The DNA here is from genome assembly GCF_002925995.2 of Terrapene triunguis. NCBI lineage: Eukaryota > Metazoa > Chordata > Testudines > Emydidae > Terrapene > Terrapene triunguis. The sequence continues at coordinate 288,524 of NW_020698066.1, read as the reverse complement.
AATTAAGGGAATTCCAGCTTCAAAACAAGTTTGACAGGTCTAGTCTTACCCTTATGCCATGTCTACACTACAAAGTTAAGTCAACTGCACGTAAGTCAACATTGAGCCTCCGATTTAAGCAAGTCGATCTTGCGTATCCACACTACTCATTGTGTCCGCGAAGTGCATCCTCACTACCAGGGTTTGCATCGAAGCACGGAGCACTGCAGTGTGGGTAGCTATCCCACAGTGCACGTAGCCAAGTGGAATTTTGGGTTGGGCTTGCAATGCCTTATGGGACCAAAACATAGGCATGGGGGGTTATGAGAACATGGTGTTAGCCTCCCATGATGCACTTACCTCCCTCCCTCCCTGAAATCAACGGCAAACAAACCAAGCTCTTCACGCCTTTTTCTGTAAGCCTGGATTACCTGCGCAGATGCCGTAGCACAAAAAGCATGGACCCCGTTCAGTTGTATGCTGTTGTGAGCATTACAAACACCTCACATCTTATCCTGCAGTATTTACACAGCCGATACAGGAGCCGCCGCACGGAACAATGTGATGCCACGCAAGCAGCCCTGCTGCAAGACAGAGAGCAGAGCAATTCGCAGTTGCTGGTGACAGTCGCGCATCACCTTGACATGGTTGAGTGCCATTTCTGGGCCCAGGAAACAAGCCCTGACTGGTGGGACCGCATCATTATGCAGCTATGGGATGACAAGCAGTGGCTGCAGAACTTTCGAAAGCATAAGGCCACTTTCCAGGAACTATGTGAAGAGCTTTCCCCAGCCCTGAAGTGCAGCAATACTAAAATGAGAGCTGCTCTGACAGTGGAGAAGCGAGTGGTGATAGCTCTGTGGAACCTTGCAACACCAGACTGCTACCACTCAGTGGAGCATCAATTTGGAGTGGGTAAATCTACCGTGGGATCTGTTGTGATCCAAGTTTTCAAGGCCATCAACAGACTTCTGCAAAGAGGGTAGTAACTCTGGGCAACATGCAGGACATAGTGGATGGTTTTGCCGCAATGGGGTTCCCTAACTGCGGTGGGGTGATAGATGGAATGCATATCCCTATCTTGGCACCAGACCACCTTGCCAAAGAGTATATAAACCAAAAGGGGTACTTTTCAATGGTGTTGCAAGCGCAGGTGGATCACAGGTGGATCACATGGGGCATTTCACCAACACCAGTGTTGGATGGTTGGGAAAAGTGCATGGTGCGTGCATTTTTAGGAACACAGGTCTGTTCAGAAAGCTGCAAGCAGGGACTTTCTTTTTCAGACTGCAAAATAACCATTAGTGATGTTGAAATGCCAATCATGATCCTCGGAAACCCAGCCTAACCCTTGCTCCGATGGTTTATGAAGCTGTATACAAGCAGCTTAGACAGCAGTAGGGACCGGTTCAACCATAGGCCGAGCAAGTGCAGAACGGTGGTGGAATGTGCCTTTGGACGTTTAAAAGGTCGCTGGCGTTGTTTGCTTTCTAGGTTAGACTTCAGTGAAAGACTTCTGCTGCTGCTTTTGTGAAGACATCCTTGGGCTCACAGGTTGGAATTTGAGAAAAGCCCCCTTTTCCCTGGATGGTGCTTGAGGACAGGCACCAGTGTAAAGCCCCCCAAATTGTTTTTCACAAAAGCGGCACTGGGTTGGGGGGGGCGGGGGGGAGACAAACAGGAAGCCGCTACCACCACCCTTTTTTTTTTTTTTCTTTCAATGCTGCTTGCAATATATGGTGATCCCTTCCAACCACAACCACGGCATATTTGGGAAAGCGTGGTTTTGTGACCCAGATTTCACCAAACAGGGGGCGGTTTACTTGTTGAATTGTTTGCAGTTTAAGTGCTAGCACTGAAGACTTCCCCCGTTTCCCCTAGGTGACTCTATGCGATATCACTCTCCTGATGGTAACAGAGGCGGCAAGGGAGCAGATGTTGCAAGCGTCTGGGTATGAACCTGGTCCTTATGCTGGAATACTGTGTGCTGCAATGATGCCAGCAGAGTTAATACTCGAGTGGGGCGAGAAAGTGTCCTACCATGGTGGATGAAATAAGGCAGCCCTTCCCAGAAACCTTCTGCAAAGGATTGCAGAGTACCTTCATGAAAACTTCCTAGAGATCTCCATGGAGGATTCCCAGGCCATTCCCGTGCACATAAACAGTCTTTTTTGGAGAGCACCCTCTGCGCAGCTGGAGTGCCAACAATACCCACTACACCTACTTTTTAGTTCAGATTAAACATAAAAAATAATGCATGTAACCCCTCCAGTTTGATTGGAAATGTGTACTCACCAGAGGTGCCTTCCCCAGTATCACACTCTGCTGCCAACTTCTTCTGTGAAGGGATGGGCTCCAGGGTTAAAAACCGTTCTTGGCTGTCGAGGAGAATCGATCCTCCGCTTGCCTGCCTCACATTCTCCTCCTCCTCTTCCTTCTCAACAATGTCCTCATTGGGAGGTATTCACAGAGCATTTTGGGGTAGTGGTAAGGTCGCTGCCAAGAATCGCATGCAGCTCCTCATAAAAGCAGCATGTCTGTGGGGCAGAACCAGAATGACTGTTCGCCTCCGTTGTCTTCTGGTATGCTTGCCAAACCTCCTTTATTTTCACGCGGCACTGCTGCATGTCCCTAGTGTAGCCCTTCTCCCCCATGTCCCGTGCAATCTTGGCATAGATGTCAGCATTTCTTCTGCTGTATCGGAGGTCTCCCTGCACAGACTCTTCTCCCCACACAGCAATAAGATCCACTACCTCCTGTGTACTCCACGCTGGAGCGTGTTTGCGGCCTTGAGTCTTCACAATTAGCTGTGCTGGCGAGCTCTCCGCACTGATCAAACAGGAAATGAAAATTCAAAAGTTCCTGGGTCTTTAACAGGGGAGCGGTATTTCCTGTGTACCTGACTGACGTGCAGTGGAGTTGAAAGTGCTCTCCAGAGCAGTCACAGTGGAGCACTGTGGAACACCTCCTGGAGGCCAATTCATTCGAATTACACAACACAGTGTTTACACTATCCCCATGTCGACCCATAGGTGTCGAATCAAGCGCTACACCTCTTGCAAAGGTGGCATACAGAAGTCGACTTTCAGGCCACTTAGGTTGGCGGAAAGGACTCAGTGTAGATACATACATTATTAGATCGATTTAACGAGGCTTATGTCGACCTAAGTATGTAGTGTAGACCAGGCCCTAGACTTAGATTAGTTGCCTTGTAATTTAGTCAGTCAGATTTACAAATATCTCCTTTTTAGTACCCTCTACTGTTATGACAATATTTGATATAGTTTTTATTTTTTTTATGGTCTCAATATTATTGTTTAAATCAGATGTTCAGTTACTCTGGTGATGAAAACGGTATAAATACCTAACAGTAACCACTATTATCTATTGCCACCAGAGCTCAAGATAGCTCTTTCTTCAGTTCTACTCAATATGCATACCACTCAGATTCTCAAATTAATTTAGAACATGTAAAACACCCACAATAACCAAGACCAGATGTGTCCCCCCCAGACCCTCTGTTCCAATATAGTGGAAAGAAGGTTATTGTACTTATAATACCAGATTATCCAAATGTATTGAGAGGAGGAGGCAATCAGAAACTATTGATAATCAGAATTTCAGATACATTTAAACATTCTGTGGGGAGGGGGTGCGAGTGTGAGGAAAATGGGGCCCACACTGGCATCTGGAGTAGGTGGGGATGCGAGTCTCTGGGTTGGGGGCGCTCCATGGCTGGGCTCTGAGGGGCGGCGGCACAGAGTACGAGTGTGTCTGGACTCGGGGGGACGGCAGCTAGGCTATGATGGGGACGGTGTGTGTGCCAGTGTCTGGCTGGGGGGGCCCCACGGCTGGGTTCTTGGGGGTATGGAGTGCATGCGAGTGTCTGGACTAGGGGGTGCCCAGCAGCTGGGCTCTGAGGGGTGTCTGGCCCCCCTACTGGGCTCTCTATTCCTGGAGGAATTATTTTGTGTCTGTACTGTTACAGACATAGTTGCTGTGAGATATTTTGAAATAAATTACCAAAATAATTGAAACTGGTGTGATTATAGAGTGTTATTTTGACAAATAAAATACGCAGAATTTTAAAATATTGTGCGCATAATTTTTGGGCGCAGAATTCCCCCAGTAGTATATGTATCCATCTTTGCAGACAAGAGCTGCTGCAGGTACACACCAAACTGTGGACAATGAGGGATAATTGAATCTTCATGACTGCTCAATAAATATGCTAAGAGAGTTAGTTGGGAGAAGACACTTACTTCCTCCTCTGGTCCTGCGGGAGGGAGGAGAGGAGGGTTGGCACAGTGGAAAGTTACTGAAACACCGAACAAAGGCGGCTAGGTGTTGGAAGGAAGTTTTGGCAGAAGGACGGGAAGGAAGAGCACGCACAGACAAAGTGAGAAGAGGTGAGCTGGGGGAGAAGACTCCATGTTTCAACACACAACCCATGCTCTGCAGCAGAAAAACCTGAACAACCCAGAGGATCCAGCCTCCATCTCAAAGAATGCTCTGGAGTGGTGTGAAAACAGGCAGGGAAGTGTGTATAGGGTTTATTATTTTATATGGACTGTGTATATCTCGGTCTATTAAAGAGCAATAATGTGTTAGACTCTGGACAAAGAATGTGTGTGTGTTATATGCTTTACACTTACCACAGGCCTCCTGAGAGTGTTAAAAGTTAACCCAGAACATTCACACCTTTGGGTGGAGTTCTGGGACAGGGTGTGTTTAGGTTACAAGGGAGTCAGGCTAGGCAGCAGGACCGTTGGTTCCAGCACTCAGGAGCAGGTGCAGAGAAGGAAGAACTACTAGATACAACAGTCATCTTAACTTGCTCTAGATATCTAATATACTTTCACAGAGTTGTTTAAACAGCACCATAATTCATTTAAACTGCAAAGAATAGCTTATTTAGCACTTTAGCCTTGTACACATGGATATAAACTAAAGAGGCATGAAACAATCATACTGAAAGTTATATAAATTTTTCAACATTACTGTGTTAACTTTTCAGGAGAGAGCTGTGAGTAATTAGGTAACTAATTCAAAAGCAGTCTAGGTCAGTAATAACCAATATTTAGTACCATTTGACCGTTGGGTGGCAAGAGGGGAGGACTCTTGCCTCATACTGAGAAAGCAGGACAATCAGCGAGTTATCTTAAGTGCCTATACACAAATGCAAGAAGCCTGGGAAACTAGCAGGGAGAACTGGAAGTCCTGGCACAGTCGTGGAATTATGATGTGATTGGAATAACAGAGACTTAGTGGGATAACTCACATGACTGGAGTACTGTCATGGATGGATATAAACTGTTCAGGAAGGACAGGCAGGGTAGAAAAGGTGGGAGAGTTGCATTGTATGTAAGAGAGCAGTATGACCGCTCAGAGCTCCAGTATGAAACTGCAGAAAAACCTGAGAGTCTCTGGATTAAGGTTAGAAGTGTGAGCAAGGGTGATGTCGTGGTAGGAGTCTGCTATAGACCACCAGATCAGGGGGATGATGTGGACGAGGCTTTCTTCAGGCAACTAACAGAAGTTACTAGATCACAGGCCCTGGTTCTCATGGGGGACTTCAATCACCCCGATATCTGCTGGGAGAGCAATACAGCACTGAACAGACAATCCAGGAAGTTTTTGGAAAGTGTAGGGGACAATTTCCTTGTGCAAGTGCTGGAGGAACCAACTAGGGGCAGAGCTCTTCTTGACCTGCTGCTCACAAACCGGGAAGAATGCAAAAGTGGATGGGAACCTGGGAGGCAGTGACCATGAGATGGTCGCGTTCAGGATCCTGACACAAGGAAGAAAGGAGAGCAGCAGAATACGGACACTGGACTTCAGAAAAGCAGACTTTGACTCCCTCAAGGAACTGATGGGCAGGATCCCCTGGGAGAATAACATGAAGGGGAAAGGAGTCCAGGAGAGCTGGCTGTATTTTAAAGAATCCTTATTGAGGTTGCAGGAACAAACCATCCCGATGTGTAGAAAGAATAGTAAATATGGCAGGCGACCAGCTTGGCTTAACAGTGAAATCCAGAAGCTTACAAGAAGTGGAAGCTTGGACAAATGACCAGGGAGGAGTATAAAAATATTGCTCAGGCATGCAGGAGTGAAATCAGAAAAGCCAAATCACACTTGGAGTTGCAGCTAGCAAGGGATGTTAAGAGTAACAAGAAGGGTTTCTGCAGGTATGTTAGCAACAAGAACGAGGTCAGGAAAAGTGTGGGCCCCTTACTGAATGGGGGAGGCAAACTAGTGACAGAGGATGTGGAAAAAGCTAATGTACTCAAGGCTTTTTTTGCCTCTGTCTTCACGAACAAGGTCAGCTCCCAGACTATTGCATTGGGCAGCACAGTATGGGGAGGATATAACCAGCCCTCTCTGGAGAAAGAAGTGGTTCAGGACTATTTAGAAAAACTGGACGAGCACAAGTCCATGGGGCTGGATGCACTGCATCCGAGAGCGCTAAAGGAGTTGGCGGATGTGATTGCAGAGCTATTGGCCATTATGTTTGAAAACTCATGGAGATCGGAGGAGGTCCTGGATGACTGGAAAAAGGCTAATGTAGTGCCCATCTTTAAAAAAGGGGGAAAGGAGGATCTGGGGAACAGGCCAGTCAGCCTCATCTCAGTCCCTGGAAAAATCATGGAGCAGGTCCTCAAGGAATCAATTTTGAAGCACTTTGAGGAGAGGAAAGCGATCAGGAACAGTCAGCATGGATTCACCAAGGGCAAGTCATGCCTGACTAACCTAATTGCCTTCTATGGTGAGATGACTGGCTCTGTGGATGAGGGAAAAGCAGTGGATGTGTTATTCCTTGACTTCTGATACGGTCTCCCACAGTATTCTTGACAGCAAGTTAAAGAAGTATGGGCTGGATGAATGGACTATCAGGTGGATAGAAAGCTGGCTAGATCATTGGGCTCAACAGGTAGTGACCAATGGCTCCATGTCTAGTTGGCAGCCGGTATGAAGCGGAGTGCCCCAAGGGTCGGTCCTGGGGCCGGTTTTGTTCAATATCTTCATTAATGATCTGGAGGATGGCGTGGATTGTACCCTCAGCAAGTTTTCAGATGATACTAAACTGGGAGGAGTGGTAGATATGTTGGAGGGCAGAGATAGGATACAGAGGGACTAGACAAATTGGAGGATTGGGCCAAAAGAAATCTGATGAGGTTCAACAATGACAAGTGCAGAGTCCTGCACTTAGGACAGAAGAATCCCATGCACTGCTACAGACTAGGGACTGAGTGGCTAGGCAGCAGTTCTGCAGAAAAGGACGTAGGGGTTACAGTGGACGAGAAGGCTGGATATGAGTCAACAGTGTGTCCTTGTTGCCAAGAAGGCTAACAGCATTTTGGGCTGTATAAGTAGGAGCATTGCCAGCAGATCGAGGGACATGATCATTCCCCTCTATTCGGCATTGCTGAGGCCTCATCTGGAGTACTGTGTCCAGTTTTGGGCCCCACACTACAAGAAGGATGTGGAAAAATTGGGAAGAGTCCAGCAACAGGCAACAAAAATGATTAGGGGGCTGGAGCACATGACTTATGAGGAGAGGCTGAGGGAACTGGGATTATTTAGTCTGCAGAAGAGAAGAATGAGGGGGGATTTGATAGCTGCTTTCAACTGCCTGAAAGGGGTTTCCAAAGAAGGTGGATCTAGGCTGTTCTCAGTGGTAGCAGATGACAGAACAAGAAGTAATGGTCTCAAGTTGCAGTGGGGGAGGTTTAGGTTGGATATTAGGAAAAACTTTTTCACTAGGAGGGTGGTGAAGCACTGGAATGGGTTACCTAGGGACGTGGTGGAATCTCATTGCTTAGGGGTTTTTAAGGTCAGGCTTGACAAAGCCCTGGCTGGACGATTTAGTTGGGGATTGGTCCTGCTTTAAGCAGGGGGTTGGACTAGATGACCTCCTGAGGTCCCTTCCAACCCTGATATTCTATGATTCTGTGTGTTTTAGTTGTGGAGGCTTAGTCTTGTTCCTCGTACTACAGAATCCACATCAGTACTGCGTTACCAATATTTAAACAAGGAGCTCTGAAAAAAATTTCCTGTAACCTATAAATGTACTCTCTCTCATAACCAAGGAGGGAGGCAAAATAACTGGGCAAATGTTTAATATAGGACGTAGCATACTGGATGAGACCAGTGGTCTATCTCGTCCAGTATCCCGTCTCCAGAGACCAGCACAACTCTGCAGTAGGCATATGTGAAATAATCTGTCCCCACACAGAGATTTCAACCTGATGTCTAATAATTAGGGATTTGTTTAAGCCCTGAAGCACAAGTTTTAAAGTTATTGTCATTATTTATAATTATCATAGTTTCAGGGTTAAGTGCATCTTTGACACACACACCCCAGGTCTTCCTTGAGGGCACCCATTTAAGGTTTTGGGCTTCCCAGCCATCACCTCTCTGGGGGCAGGGACCCATTTCTTTCCCCCTTCAGACCTGGGGTTTAGGCTTGCAATCCTTCTGCACTTCAATATGAGTTTGAAGCTGACCTGGTATCAGCACCTGTGGTTCTCTCTTTCTCCAAAAGCTAGCATAGTGTACACCAATTACCAACCAGTCTTCAAAGCATATTACATTTATTCTTAGGGCAAAAGCATTACAAAGAAAACATATCTAAAAACCTACATGCATGCTGAAAGATTACCAAAGGTCATCTCCAACTCCAAGGTAGGCCTCTGGTAGATATTAGTCTTTCAAACCCCAAAACTGGGTTTGCCCCCTTGATTACAAGTTCATATCAGTGTTTAGATCAGGAACCAGACACCAACTAGACAGTTCAGCTATTTCTTTATACAGTTCAGGATGCTGATGTCCAGTCTCCAGGAATAGGTAATCACTATCAATGGCCCTATTCTCAGGATGGAGCTTCAAGGAGCTGGGTTTTTGCATAACTGCGGTTGTTTAATTTGCATAAACTATTTCCTAGGGATTTCCCAGGAAACCCATTTAACACTTATTACTCCAGAAGTCCATGCTTCCCTGGCGCATTTAAATATAGTAGTTGAACTTACACTCTCAGTTCTCACATCTGTCACAATGTGAATTTTGGATATTGTTAATATCTATATAAATATCCAATTGTTTTTTGAATGGTGTTAAGTTCTTGGTTTCAGTGACTTCCTCTGGCATTGAGAGCCACAGCTTACTTACATGTATATGGGAAAGTATTTCGTATTATCTGTTTTGAATTTCCCACTTTTTAATTTAATCCAATGTCCACTTGTTCTTGCATTACTCTTCTACTCTTGTATTGCTCTTGTGTTTAAGAATACCTGCTGAAATGTTTACACATTATTCCTGAAAAACAACAAGTACAAATTTCAATTTAAGTAATCTGCTGTGTGCTGGCAGAGATTAAAGGGACATTTCTTCCTGGAAAGTTTGTTTACGTTTTGTTTTGCTTTAAACAAATGACCCTTAAGATTATGACTGAAAAAATAGACTAAAAAAATATTTGTTTTTGTTTACACAAAGTGCTGTTAAGTTTTGTTGATGGCCAGTTGTACTCATCTCATGTAACCAGCATGCCTACATACATTTCTAATGCACTGCTCTGGGGATGAGGCAGTTCACATGCAATTCAACTTGACAGTCCCTATAAGGCCAAGGCAGCCGTAGGGAGAGGGCAGAATCCCTCCTACAGGAGATTTTTTGAAAAATAGCTTATTACATTTCAGAGGCAAAGAGCATATATTCTTCAAAAATATTTTTTCTGAGCCCCAGAAATAAAAGTGTCATTCATTACAGGGATGATTCTGCAATATCCAGAGAATGACTGAACCCCAGAAGCAGGCAAGTCATCCCAACTGTCCCTAAGGTTTTAGAAGAAGCTTCTCTGACCATACTCCAAAACATCGCTGATCCACTTAACAAACTCACCACTGTAACTCACATCCTTGTTGATACTGAGAGCAAGGAATGAACTGACACAGTGTCCTATTACTCTTATTCAATGAAATAGTTATGATTTTCTGAATATGATTGAATTCATGTATCATTTTTGTATCTGAAGTTATGAATATTGACTATGTACCTGTCACGGTGTTTGGGGGAGACAAGGCCCTGCACCCCCGGCTTCCTGCGATTCACCATGACTCTCAGTAGAACAGAAGGTTTATTAGACGACAGGAACACAATCCAAACCAGAGCTTGTAGGCATAAACAGGACCCCTTAGTCAGGTCCTTCTGGGGGGTAGGGAGCTTAGACCCCAACCTTGCATCACATCTCTCCCCCCTTCGAGATTGAACTGAGCTGGGTCACTCTGACCAGTGACCTGGGGAAATTCAGGGCCCCCTCTCCGGGACAACGCATCCGCTATCATGTTGGCACTTCCCTTCACATGGACCACGTCCATATCATAATCTTGCAGGAACAGGCTCCACTTCAGGAGCTTGGCGTTGGCTCCTTTCATCTGGTGTAGCCAGGTCAGGGGAGAGTGGTCGGTGTACACGGTGAAGTGTTGCCCAAATAGATATGGTTCTAGTTTCTTAAGGGCCCACACCATGGCCAGGCATTCCTTCTCGATGGCCGCGTAGTTTTGCTCCCGGGGTAGCAACTTCTTGCTCAGATACACGATGGGGTGTCTCTCCCCCTTTTCATCATCTTGCATTAACACCGCCCCTAGTCCCGTGTCTGAGGCGTCGGTGAACACCATAAAGGGCTTGTCAAAGTCTGGGTTTGCCAGAAATGGGCCACTGACCAGAGCCTCCTTCAGCGCCCGGAGAGCCTTCTGGCACTCCTCGGTCCAGACCACCTTGTCTGGTCTCCCCTTCTTGCACAGCTCAATGATGAGGGCGGCTATGGAGCTAAAGTGGGGCACAAATCTTCGCTAGTACCCCGCCATCCCAATAAAGGCTTGGACCTGCTCTTTGGTTTGGGGGGCAGGCCAGTCTCGGATCACCTCCACTTTGGCTGGTTCCGGCTTTAGGCAGCCGCTCCCTACCCGATGGCCCAGATAAGATAGTTCAGCCATCCCAATCTTGCACTTCTCAGCTTTTACGGTCAGCCCCGCCTCCTGCAGTTGGTCCAGCACTTGTCTAACCTGGGACACATGGTCCTCCCAGGTCTGACTAAAGACACAGATGTCATCAATATACGCCATGGCAAAACTCTCCATCCCCCTCAGTAGCTGATCCACCAGGCGCTGGAAGGTAGCTGGCGCCCCTTTGAGACTGAAAGGCACGATCAGGAACTCATAGAGCCCCAAAGGGGTGATAAAGGCCAATTTCAGCCTGGCATCTGCATCCAGCAGCACTTGCCAGTAGCCCTTTGTAAGATCCATGGTGGTAAGGAACCGAGCTCCTCCCAGATTGTCTAGGAGCTCGTCAGGCCCGGGCATGGGGTAGGCATCAGATACAGTGATGGCATTGAGCTTCCGCTAGTCCACACAGAACCGGATCAACCAGTCCTTTTGGGGGACCAGCACCACTGGCGAAGCCCAAGGGCTGGAAGATGGCTGGATCACCCCCAAAGCCAGCATGTCACTGACCTCTCTTTCCAGGTCCTGAGCAGTTTTCCCTGTGACTCGGAAGGGGGAGCATCTTATAGGCAGATGCGATCCTGTCTCCATCCGGTGGACAGTCAGATTAGTGCGTCCAGGCTGGTTGGAAAACAGCTGTCGGTACAGATGCAGCACCCCTCTGATCTCAACTTGCTGGGCAGGGGTCAGCCAATCAGAGAGGGGAATTGTTTCCTGGGAGGAGCCAGCTCTTGTCCCAGGGAATAGATCTACGAAAGGGTCATCTCCCTGCTCCTCCCAATGTCCACACACAGCCAGCACCACATTTCCAGTCATAATATGGCTTCATCGTATTGACATGGTACACCCGGCAGTGGTGTGCCCGGTTAGACAGCTCCAGCACATAGTTTATCTCATTTAGCTGCTTGACAACCTTGAAAGGATCTTTCCAGGCGGCCTGTAGTTTGTTTTTCCTCACGGGGATGAGAACCATCACCTGATCCCCGGTGGCGTAGGCGCGGGCCCACGCCGTGCGGTCATACCAGACCTTCTGCTTCCTCTGGGCTCTGGCCAGATTCTCCCTGGCCAGGCCCATGAGCTCAGCAAGTCTTGCTTGGAAAGTCAGGACATACTCCACCACTGTTTCTCCATCGGGAGTGGCCTTCCCCTCCCATTCGTCTCTCATCAGGTCTAGGGGCCCCCTTACCCTCTTACCATATAATAGTTCAAAAGGCGAAAACCCGGTAGAGTCCTAGGGCACTTCCCTGTATGTGAACAGCAGGTGAGGTAAGTACTTGTCCCAATCCTGCGAGTGCTTGTCCCGGGCCTTCCTCATCCACTGACAGGGGTCACAGGATTGGCAATACTGTTGGACAGTAGTAAAGACCCCAGGCCAGTAAAAGTTCTGTAGAAGCCTCTGCCTGGTGCACCAGATCCCCTGAGAGAGGGAGGTCATGGGCCAGGTACAGTAGCTTGCGGTGATACTTCTGGGTGACCACCAGCTGCCTCCTGCTCCCCATTTCCCTTGGGGGAGCCCATTCTTGGTACAGGAACCTCTTCTCCCACAGGAACCTCTCCTGGCAACCTCTCCCCATGGTCTGTGCCGCCCTGAGGTCGGCCAGGTCCCTTAGCTTCCGCAAGGAGGGATCTTTCTGCAACTCGGCCTGGAACTCAGTGGCAGGGGAAGGGATGGGGACCTGCTCCCTCTCGCCGGCTGGGTCTGAGGCTGCAGCTCCTCTGAGCCATGTCCCTGGACGCTCCCTCCCCTCCGGGGTGGGGTCCTGTGCCTCAGGTAAGGTACCCTTCCCAAGGTCAGGGCATAGTGCCCCTCACCGGCTCTGGCTGGGTCACAACCAGGGCCGCCCTGGGGGTTGCTTGTCCAGTCCTCTAGCTCCCACCCCCATCAACATCTCAGTGGGCAAATGGTGGTGCACCCCCATGTCCTTGGGGCCCTCCTTGGCCCCCCATTTCAGATGGACCTCGCCACGGGCACTTTGAATGGGGTCCTGCCCATCCCCGTCAGGGTCAGGTAGGTGTTGGGCACCACCCGATCTGGGGCCACCACCTCGGGCCGGGCCAGCATCACCTCCGCGCCCGTATCCCAGTATCCACTGACCTTCCTCCCCATCCACCTCCAGGGAAACAAGGCACTCGCTCCGCAGGGACAGCGCCGTGTCCACCCTGTAAACGGAGAACCTTGAGTCCGGAGCATCCAGCCCTCGAGCCGGTCGGTTTGTCCTGATGCCAGATGTTCCCCTTGGGAGGGGGTTCTCCATATTTCCCCTTTGGGAGGTCCCATGGTGACTCTCTCTCTGCATCATGGCGGGCCTGTTCCTTTGGGACTCCTCCCTGCCACCCTTTGACCAGCTCTTCACAAACTCATCAGCCAGCTGCCCTGGGCGTCGTGGGTTCTGTGGCTTTTTGTCCTCCAACCATAGCCTCAGGTCAGATGGGCACCGCTCATACAGTTGCTCCAGTACAATCAGCTTAACCAGGTCCTCCTTCGTCTGGGCCCCATCTGCCCACTTGTGAGCATATCCCTCCATGCGGATGGCCAGGTGCAGATATGAGACCTCAGGGGTTTTATACTGACTCCGGAACCTTTCCCAGTACATCTCAGGAGTCAGCCCAAACTCGCATAGCAGGGCCTTTTTGAATAGTTCATAGTTCCCTCTCTCCGCGCCTTCCATTCAGCTGTACATTGCCACAGCTTTGGGGTCCAGTAAAGGGGTGAGAAACCGGAGCCTGCCTGCCGGCTCAACCTGGTACAGCTTGCAGGCATTCTCAAAGGCAATTAGGAATTCATCTATATCCTACCCTTCCTTACGCTGGGGCAGGATGCACTTATCAAAGCTCTATGCAGTTCTGGGTCCCCCCTCACTCACTGCAGCAGGGGGCTCTCTGCTCCTCAGCCTTGCCAGCTCCAGTTCATGCTGACGCTGTTTCTCCTTCTCCTCCAGTTCATGCTGACACTGCTTTTCCCATTCTTCCTGCTCCTCCTGCAGTTCCTGCTGCCTCAGCTCCAACTCTCTCATTTTTAGCTCCCTCTCCCATTCCAGCCGCCTCAGCTTCAGCGATGGGGAGCTCCACCGGGAGGATCGGTGACCTCAGTATTCACTGGGCTCTTCCCGGCCCCTCCCCTAGGCATAGGAAGGAGGGGTCTTGGGACCCTGGTGCCCGCCTAGCATCTGCCAGGCTGATTCCCTCCGAGACAGGGATCAGTTCCTCTGAGCGATCTCCCTCCTCCAGCTGGGCAATCAGCTGTTCTTTGGTGAGCTTCCCAATGCGCAGCCCCCTCTGCCTGCACAGCTCCACCAGGTCACTCTTAAGGTGCTTATTATAAGAAATAAGGCCCATGTGCTGGTTTCCAGGAGGAACCCCTAGTGTGCCAGCCCTTCTCCAGGTCACCACCTGTCTCCCAGGATCGAGCTGCAGACTCCTCCGCCCCGAGACTGCTTCTCGCTGACTCTTCAGCACGCCTGGTCCCTGTCAATCCCTCTTCGTTTACTGCTCCCCAGTCACTTACTGCAGGAAGCGCCGTCAACGGGGTGCAGTAGATCCCACCGCTACCACCAGTTGTCACAGAGTTTGGGGGAGACAAGGCCCTGCACCCCTGGCTTCCTGCAATTCACCGTGACTCTCAGCCAGACAGTAGAACAGAAGGTTTATTAGACAATAGGAACACAGTCCAAACCAGAGCTTGTAGGCATAAACAGGACCCCTTAGTCAGGTCCTTCTGGGGGTAGGGAACTTAGATCCCAACCTTGGAGTTCCCTCCAATTCCTCAGCCAGCCCAAGACTGAAAAACCCCCTCCAGCAGTCTCACTCCCCCTCCCTCCGGCTCCTCCTCCAGCCTTTGTCCAGTTTCCCGAGCAAAGGTATCACCTGGCCCAATCCCCCTTCTGGCTCAGGATACAGGCTCAGGTATCATCCCGCAAGTAAAGTCACCCCCTGCTATTCCATCCCCCCTGCAGACAGTCCCAGTAAAACTAGACGACATTCCCAGGTCAATCCGCCCCGCTCCCTACTGCGTCACAGTACCTGCATTTCAAATGTTTTTGTTCCTGTGGTAATACCCACAAGGTAATTTACATACAGTCTAGCTAGCACATTGTGAATGGAGAATTCAAGTTGAGGCCTAGCAACAAACACAATGGGCCATAGAAAAAGCCTATCCCCACCTAATGGACTTTCCTGTGAAAGATTCTAGCTAAAATATGGGTAATGGCTCTGGTTTGACCCATTGAAGCATGCAAGGACATGTGACTAGATCATGTGGTACTGAACTCCATCTTGTGCCTGTACTTTTCCACAAACTGTGCTGAGGGCTTTGCTTGGAACAATGAGTTTCCCCTCCACATGGCAAAAGCTATAAAAGGCGCTGGAAACATCTCCAGTTTGCCTCTTTCCTGCGCTGATCTCTGGACTACGGACTCATACTAATGGGAGCATTCTAACCAAAGGACTGAGGACCTTCCAATCATCTGAAGCAATCAGACTTGACTTGAGCCAGCAGTTTATGCCATCACTGCTTTAAGCCTGATCCAATAACTTTGCAATTATTGTGTGTATTTGAGTCCTTTAACCAATTTTCACTCTCACTTCTTTCTTCTCATAAATAAACCTTTAGGTATCAAATACTAAAGGATTGGCAGCAGCATGATTAGGCCAGATCTGAGTTATATATTGACCTGGGTACGTGGCTGCTCCTTTGAGAGCAGAACCCCCCCCCCCTTGGCTGATGAAATTGGTTTTAAATAACCACCCATCATTAAGTCTAGTGTCTAAGGAGTCTGCATTTCTGACTTCTTGTTAGCCAATGGAGTGAGATAGAAGTATACTTTTGTTGCTGGTTTGGTATATCTTATGGAAGAATAACCACCAGTTTTGGGTTGTGCCTGACCTATTTCTTAGCAGTTTGTCCTGAATTTGGTATTCTCAGTTGTGACCCACTGAGGCACAGTGACAACGGTATACTCATTCTGCCTATAATATAATAGCCCTCAGTTACAAGGGCACCTTTTCATAATCACCGAGAAATCACTAAATAGAAATTCTGACTGACTTCACTGGGAGCAGGATCAGACTCAAGCTTTCAAAAAGTATTTTTAAAATGCTCCAACAAAGGGAAGAAATTGAGAATTGGAGGAGATGCATAACTTTTATGTAACTTTCTACACAGTTGACCTATGTCTAAATTCCAAGGCTCTGAATGGTAGAAATAAGAGATCCTAGTTATTCTTGCCCTAAACACATAATACAAATAGAGAAAAGTTTCAGAATTGCAGGCACACTAAAATATTATATCCCTTTACATTTTAGTAGCCTTCCCACACCACAGCATACTGAAGTCATAAAATGGAAGGAGATTGTTTCCTTAGTGAAGCTGGCCTCAGTATCAGCCTCTAAGCCTGTCTACACTAGAGTTTTTTTTGACTGTTGTGGTCACTGTTATTAACAGATCACAGATGGTAATGCAGTTAATCATGAACTACCAATCTGACCAGGAATCAGAGTTGCCTGACCTGCTTTGTGCCATGGAAAGAAGCAACACCAGATTACTTTTGGCATTCATGGAGCAGCTGCACACAGCAGACATCGCTTTTGGGCTTGGGAAACAAGCACTGAGTGGTGGGATTGCATTGCTATGCAGGTCTGGGATGACGATGTGTGGCTTCAGAACTTTTGGATTCAGAAAGCCACCTTCCTGGAACTGTGTGTGGAGCTCACCCCAGCACTGAGGCGCAAGGACATCAATGGAGAAGCACATGGAGATCACTGTGTGGAAGCTGGCAACCCTGGACTGCTACCGGTCGGTCATGAATCAGTTTGGAGTCAGGAAGTCAACTGTGGGGGCTGTGTTAATACAAGAGTGCAGGGCCATTAATCGCATTCTGCTAATCGCATGACTCTCTGAAAAGTGCTTGAAACAGTGGATGGTTTTGTGGAAATAGGATTCCGTAACTGCAGCAGGGCGATAGATGGAATGCATTGTTCAATTTTGGCCCTAGACTATTTTGTGACAGAGTACATCAATAGAAAGAGGTACTTCTCCATGGTATTGCAGATGCTTGTGGATCATACGGGTGTTTCACTAATATCAATGTGGAGTGGTCTGTGAAGGTGCATGATGTGCACATCTTCAGGAAAACTGGCCTCTACAGAAAGCTGCAAGCAGGGACTTTCTTTCCAGACCAAAGATTACAGTGGGGAGATGTTGAAATGCCCACAGTGATCTTGGGATACGCAGCATACCCCTTACTCCCATGGCTCATGAAGCCTTACAGGGAAACCTGGACAGTAGCAAGGAGTGCTTCAACAACAGGCTGAGTAGGTGCAGAATGACTGTGGAATGTGCCTTTGGCAGATTAAAAACATGCTGGTGCTGCCTTTATGCAGGTTAGGCCTAACTCAGGAAAACATTCCAATGGTCATAGCTGCATGCTCCATAATTTTTGTGAGGCTAAGGGTGAAAAGTTTGCCCTGGGTGGAGCTCCGAGTTATATCACCTAGCTGCTGATTTTGAGCAGCCTAATACAAGTGCTATTAGAGGAGCACAAGGAGGAGCAATTCGAATCAGGGAGGCTTTGAGGCATCATTTTGATAATGAGCGCTAATAATCTGTTTTTTCTATACAGCAATCTGCCATGCATCATTAAGCTCAGTTATCTTATTTGGCCTAGCACTTGTGATGATTCCTAACTGGGATTTGTAGTAAGCAAATTATTAGAATGCATGTATATGTTACTAGCAGCAGCAATCACACATGTAGGACACAAATAAAGATTGGCTACCTTTCAGAGAGTTTGTTTTTATTAAACACCAATTAACTCACACAAAAGGGTTGGTGGGAATGGAGGTAAGAGTGCTGAGCAGTGGAGGCTCTCATAGCTGTGCATAAATCCAGCTATCATTTTGGAAGGTGTCTCTAGGGCTGGAGTGAACAGGATATTATGATGTTTGGGGAAGTTGCAAGGAATGTATGGGAGGAGTTTGGGAAGGGCATGGAAAACAGTTCTGTATAGGCTGAAGGGGGGGCGAGCATGCATCTGTTCTGCCAGGAGTGTGATTAGGGACTTCAACATCTCTGTTTGCTCCTCTACCACTTTTATCATCTGCTCATGGACCTTTAGAATGCGCTCCTCACTATACTTTCTGTCCCGTCTTTCCATTTCTCTCAGTTCCATGGCGCTCTCTTTTTTCTGATCGGAGGATTGGAGCACCCCTCTGAACATGTCCTCCTTGCTCCATCTTGGTTGCTTCCTTATCTGGCACAGGCGCTCCGCCAATGTGCAGGGTGTTCCCCTGAAGGCAACATCTGCAGAAGCACAAGAAAATTCACAGAAGCATGATTGTTAGTTCGCTCACTGCACTGAATCATTACAGTAAAATACACCTCTTAACATATCAATCACTTTCTCTCTGTCCCTTGGCAAACACACACCTCAACGAACACCCTAAACATGGTGAGTTCAGCCTGGGTGGGCATTCAAAATGGGGCAAGGGTGTTAGTGATGCTTTCAGGGGATCAGTAAAAGCAACTGAGGACAATATTTTAAATTCTGCCACCATTTTCCACAGGCAGGGGTCACTGAAGCCGATATCTCACTCCTGAGGGTGAGCAAGGATGCATCTACTGCATGCGTATGGGTTCAGACCCGGTCCCTATGCTGCTCACCTGTGTGCTGCGTTGGTCCCTGCACAAGCGATTGCCGAGTGGTGCAGGAAAGTTTCCTACAATGGGGGAAGGAGCAAAGCAGCTTTCCCAAGGAACCTTTCGCAAAGGATTACCAAGTACTTCCAGGAAAGTTTCCTAGAGATCTCTCTGGAGGGTTCCCGTGAAATCTCGGTGTGCATCAACACACTGTTCCACCACACTGCTTAGCTGCTCAGGAAAATGTGGAGCACACTGAAATACAGCTAGTCTTGTAAATTTCTATCCCTTCCTTCACCCACTTCTACAATATTCAGAGCAAAGGACAGCTGTACGCCATTTAACCAAACAGCATCAACTCAAAAAGATTACTTACTCCGCTCCTACACCATGCTTTCTGGAAACTGAGTGCTGGAACTGGCTACATCCCTCTGGACTGGAAAAGAGTTCCTGACTCGCATGGTACTGGACCACCCTACAGTGGGCTCCACAACATCCTCCAACTCCACCTCCTTGTCCACAACTTCATCCTTGGGGTTAGGGTCCACTTTCCACTGCTTCCAGTCCCACCAAAGTGTCCATGGGGCTCTTGGCGGTAGATGTGGGGTCACTGCAGAGGATGGTGTCCAGCTCTTTGTAGAAGCGGCAGCTCTTAGGTGCAGCAGTGAAATGATCGTTTGCCTCCCTTGCCTTCTGGTATGCATGCCTCAGCTCCTTTATCTTTGCTCTGCACTGCACCGTGTCCCACTCATAGCCCTTCTCACACAAGCCACAAGAAATCTGCCCCTAAGTATTGAAGTTCCTACAGCTGGAGCAGAGCTGGGACTGGACAGCCTCCTTTTCCCATATACTCAGCAGATCCATCAACTCCACAGTGGTCTAAGTGGGACAGCGTTTACCACATGGAGCTGCCGTGGCCAGCTGGGAAGATGCGACATGAGCTCTCCATGCCGAGCAAACAGGAAGTGGAATTTCAAAAATTACTAGGCCTTTAAAGGAGGGAGGGGCGGATGCTTGTTTACCTGGCTGCAGGACAGCAGAGTTCAAACTGCTGACTAGAGTGGTCACGATAGGCATTGTGGGACACCTCCTGGAGGCTATTTACAGCGACAAAACCATGCGCGGTGTCTACACTGGCACTTTGTGGACAAAACTTTGTTGCAAAAAGCTCTGTCTCTCTCATCGAGGTGGTTTTATTTTGTTGGCAAAACAGGAGAGTTTTGTCATCAAAAGTGGCATTGCAGTTTGTACACCTCCACTGTTTTGGCGTCAAAAGCTGCCTTTTGTCAAAAATCTCTGTAGTGTAGACAATGCCTAAGGCTATGTCTACACTACAGTAGCAGCACTATGGTGCTGAAGCTGTGCTGCTGTAGCGTAGATGCTTTCTACATCAAGAGAAAATGTTTTCTATTGATGTAGGTAATCCACCTCCCAAAGAAGCAGTAGCTATGTTGGCGGAAGGCTCTTAGTAAATCTAGCTGCATCAATAGTAGGGTTAGGTCCATTTAACTACATCACACAGGGCACGGACTTTTCATAGCCCTGACTGATGTAGCTGAGTCGATCTACTTTTCAGGTGTAAGCCAGACCTTAGGGACAAAAGCCTGGAATACTGAATGAGTTTAGCAATTATGCAGACCTGCGGATGGCGGCTTATTGATTTAGATTTTCAGGATAGAACTGGTTAGCCAGTTTATCACTAATCAAATCCAACAGAGAAAAAAATACAACTTGTTGTTTAAGGCTGAAACAGGATAGGGAAAAAAATACTGGGGCAGGAAATACTTTTCCCAATACTTTTCACAGAAATTCAGAAAGTGATATTTAAAGCCTTGTGTACTCCCACACAGTTTTTTCCTAAAGGCAAGTGTACTGTAGACAATGATGGGAGGCAACATAATTACAGGAGTCAGGGTAACAATATAAAACAAGTTGCACCCTGAACCTTAAAAATTGTTCAAAAAATTCAAAAAGTAATATAAATTCAAAGTGTGGCTCTTGGCAACTGTTGGATTACTCTACTGTAAGGCAGAAGGAAACACAAAACTGTCCTTTGTAAATGTTGGTCCTTATCTGTGTCTTGATTGTGCTTTTACCTTTCCTTGTGTTCCAAAGAAAGGATGGAGGAATCTGACTTTAGCCCCTCTCCAGCAATGGCTAGAAGTACATAAAGTCTGCTAGGAGCAATATTGTCTAGAATCAGGAAATGCCCTACAGCAGAGCTCCAACAAACATACTGAAAACCTGTGTTTTCTTTTGAAGGGATTATGCGGATCTGACATTGTCAATCAACTCCTGAGAAACCATACCCATGAAGTAAGTTAGTTCTCAGAGCAGCATTCAGTATTTAAGTTATAACAGCATGTTATTCAAGTGAGCCGTCTCCCACATAGGAGCACCTTCATGTCTCCCAATAAGGTGATTGTAGGTTAAGGTCAAACTCCATGTATAAAATGATAAATTTTATTCCAGATTTAGGGTTAGACTCCACAGCCACTGAACTGTGGAAGCCATTGAAATAGTTTTAAATCAATAACAAAATTGATTTAAAATTCTGGCAGAGAAGTCATATTCACTAAGAGAGAGAGCGCATATATAAATTCACACTCTTATAGATTCTAGGACTGGAAGGGACCTCGAGAGGTCATCGAATCCAGTCCCCTGCCCGCATGGCAGGACCAAATACTGTCTAGACCATCCCTGATAGAGATTTATCTAACCTACTCTTAAATATCTCCAGAGATGGAGATTCCACAACCTCCCTAGGCAATTTATTCCAGTGTTTAACCACCCTGACAGTTAGGAACTTTTTCCTAATGTCCAATCTAAACCTCCCTTGCTGCAGCTTAAGCCCATTGCTTCTTGTTCTATCCTCAGAGGCTAAGGTGAACAAGTTTTCTCCCTCCTCCTTATGACACCCTTTTAGATACCTGAAAACTGCTATCATGTCCCCTCTCAGTTTTCTCTTTTCCAAACTGAACAAACCCAATTCTTTCAGCCTTCCTTCATAGGTCATGTTCTCAAGACCTTTAATCATTCTTGTTGCTCTTCTCTGGACCCTCTCCAATTTCTCCACATCTTTCTTGAAATGCGGTGCCTAGAACTGGACACAATACTCCAGCTGAGGCCTAACCGGAGCAGAGTAGAGCGGAAGAATGACTTCTCGTGTCTTGCTCACAACACACCTGTTAATACATCCCAGAATCATGTTTGCTTTTTTTGCAACAGCATCACACTGTTGACTCATATTTAGCTTGTGGTCCACTATAACCCCTAGATCCCTTTCTGCCGTACTCCTTCCTAGACAGTCTCTCCCCATTCTGTATGTGTGAAACTGATTTTTCCTTCCTAAGTGGAACACTTTGCATTTGTCTTTGTTAAACTTCATCCTGTTTACCTCAGACCATTTCTCCAATTTGTCCAGATCATTTTGAATTATGACCCTGTCCTCCAAAGCAGTTGCAATCCCTCCCAGTTTGGTATCATCTGAAAACTTAAGCATACTTTCTATGCCAATATCTAAGTTGTTAATGAAGATATTGAACAGAGCCGGTCCCAAAACAGACCCCTGCGGAACCCCACTTGTTATGCCTTTCCAGTAGGATTGGGAACCATTAACAACAACTCTCTGAGTACGGTATCAGAGGGGTAGCCGTGTTAGTCTGGATCTGTAAAAAGCAACAGAGGGTCCTGTGGCACCTTTAAGACTAACAGATGTATTAGAGCATAAGCTTTCGTGGGTCTGACGAAGTGGGCATTCACCCATGAAAGCTTATGCTCCAATAAATCTGTTAGTCTTAAAGGTGCCACAGGACTCTCTGAGTACGGTTATCCAGCCAGTTATGCACCCACCTTATAGTAGCCCCATCTAAATTGTATTTGCCTAGTTTATCGATAAGAATATCACGAGAGACCGTATCAAATGCCTTACTAAAGTCTAGGTATACCACATCCACAGCTTCTCCCTTATCCACAAGGCTCATTATCCTATCAAAGAAAGCTATCAGATTGGTTTGACACAATTTGTTCTTTACAAATCCATGCTGGCTATTCCCTATCACCTTACCACCTTCCAAGTGTTTGCAGATGATTTCCTTAATTACTTGCTCCATTATCTTCCCTGGCACAGAAACTAACTGGTCTGTAGTTTCCTGGGTTGTTTTTATTTCCATTTTTATAGATGGGCACTATATTTGCCCTTTTCCAGTCTTCCATGATTTTCCAAAGATAATAGCTAGAGGCTCAGATACCTCCTTTATTAGCTCCTTGAGTATTCTAGGATGTATTTCATCAGGCCCTGGTGACTTGCAGGCATCTAACTAGAACAGCTTCCCCCCAGTAGCTTTTTCAACTTTCTGAAATAAAAAGTTGTCTGCAATGCAGTCCAAGAATTTGTTGGATAGTCTGTGCCCTGCTGTGTTATTTTCCCAACATATATTTGGATAGTTGAAGTCCCCCCATCACCACCAAATCTTGGGCTTTGGATGATTTTGTTAGTTGTTTAAAAAAAGCCTCATCCACCTGGTTAGGTGGCCTGTAGTAGACTCCTAGCATGACATCACCCTTGTTTTTTTTACCCCTTTTAGCCTAACCCAGAGACTCAACACTTCCGTCTCCTATGTCCATCTCCACCTACACATCTCCAAGTGTGTACATTTTTAATATATAAGGCAACACCTCCTCCCTTTTTCCCGTCTATCCTTCCTGAGCAAGCTGTACCCATCCACACCAACATTCCAATCATGTGTATTATCCCACCAAGTTTCAGTGATGCCAACAATGTCATAGTTGTATTTATTTATTAGCACTTCCAGTTCTTCCTGCTTATTACCCATACTTCTCGCATTAGTATATAGGCATCTAAGATACTGGTTCGATCTTGCCTCCCAGTTTTGCCCTGACCCTCCTTTCTCTCTGCCATTATAGCCCACACTCCCTCTTGTTTCCGAACCATCTCCCAGGTCTCCATGTTCCCCATTTACCTGTGGGCTTTGCTCACCTGACCCCGTCGAACCTAGTTTAAAGCCCTCCTCACTAGGTTAGCCAGTCTGTGTCCAAATAGGGACTTTCCCCTCCTCGAAAGGTGAACGCCATCTCTGCCTAGAGACTTACTATGCATATATTCTTCTAATATATTCCCCCCAAAACAAAAATCATATATTTAAGGCACATATCTAATGGCAAAAAATTTAGTCCAAATGTACAAAAACACTCAACTGTTTTGTAGTTCTTTAAATCAAAGATATATTTTAATGGGCTGTCCTTCCCCAAATAAAACAAACAAGGAATCCACCAAAAATGAATCGTAAATTACAAATCTGTTTTAATTTCAAATTGTCAATTCTATTTCAGCTTTTAAAATGGGATATTATTCTCTTAAATTATAAGAAAACGTCAACGATTTCCCATTTTACAGTATTTGGTTTGATTTTAGCAACAGCATTTTTTTAATGTTTTGAAACTTTTTAGATTCAGCTGATTAAATTGAAAAGTCACACAAACTGCAATTAACAATTTTGATCATGTAATAGTCAAGCAAGGGTTCCATGACTCTAGAACCTCTCTTGCATCTGTTATCAGATTCCATCAGTTTGATTTTCTATTCTCACCAATAATGATAAATTGAGTAGACTAAAATTAAAAACTTGTGTACACCTGAATCTGGATTTCAAATATTTGAAGATATTCCCATTGACCATTCAAGAAACTTTATAAGTACAAAATGAATACTTGTTATGGTATCCAGTTTCAGAAGCAATCTATACTAGAATGCTGTTCACAGGGACTACAATAACCAAATCCCAAGGATCAAAAATAATCTAATATAATGTCAACTTCTGCTGCATGAAAACATGCCATTTGCACATCCTCTCACATTCATAGCATTTTACAATATTGAGCGATGGATCAGAGAGCAGGCTTTGTTCTTCATAAACTATAAATAAAATATTGCACTCTTTAAAAGAGAGAACTTCTAAAAATATCACTAAACTCCAACTTTGCATGAGTTTAAAACAGGAAAGCTGGGTTACATCACTATTTCAGATGACAACTGGAAAAAAAATCAGTTTTACAAAATGTGTAAGTACTCTCAGAACAGGGAAATTAATTTTAAATAGGAAATAAAAAGGTTAATAGAAACAAACAGATGTGGCATTTCGCTTGAGAATGAAATTAGGAATGTATCAGAAATATGTATTGTAAGGAATGTACATGAACTGAGTGGCTAGCTAATTGGCTGAAAGAGCTCCAAGCAGAATCATTATGAAAAAACTCACAAATTATGAAATCCATCTCATTCAACTCTGTCATCTTCCTTTTCTGTATCCAAAAACTCTCATGAACAAGGACAGAATTACTGTACATTTAGTTAACAAGTTATACCAAGTTACGGACTTTTAATTCACAAAGCACCTGAAAGACTGCTAATATTCACCATTTAAGTGATCTAAGATTACCGTTCAAAACAACATTGCTATAATTCTGAAATTAGTGTTGCTTTCCTAGACCACGCTAAAAGAGCTGCTATACATCAGTGGAAATCTGACTCTGGCTCTCATTTAAAAACACGTTTCCACATTTAGCAGCCCTACCTTATCTCAGACTAACTTTAAAGGCACCTCTGTATCCCTAATTTACTTCCCTTTTACTATTTTGCAGAGAACATCATTGTTTCACAATTTTAACACCTGGTGTTAACTGGTCAACATAATTTCTTGCTCATTCGATTTAACAGCAAACTATTGAAATTATGCAGATCTGAAAGAAAGTGGGGAAAGTAGCCTTACTTTTTATAATCTTTATAAAAAGAGAATGGTCCATGTAAAAAAGCGTTCACACAGTAAATATTGGAAAATCAAAAACAATATATTCCATTCATTAACAGGCCTTTTTTATTAGCCTTCAAATTAAAAGTATGGGGCTGCCCAACAACTAGACTCAAATTAGAACAACAAGAGGGCTTATCTAGCATCATTAACTTGATTTCACCTGTGAACTACATTGCCTGTTTACTTTCCAAATTGCAAGTTTGTTGGAATGAGACTGCAAAAAAAACTTAATTAGAACCTCTACCACCAAAGAGGGAAAATCCCTTATGACCTTCTTCAAAGAAAGTCTATAATTGAATCTCAAAAACAATGAGGAGTCCAGTGGCACCTTAAAGACTAACTGATTTATTTGGGCATAAGCTTTCATGGGTAAAAGACCCACTTCTTCAGATGCATGGAGTGAAAATTACAGATGCAGGCATTATTATACTATATATAATTATAATTACTATATATAGTATAATTATATAGATAGATATAACTATATATAATTACAGATGCAGGCATTATTATACTATATAATACTATATATAGTATAATAATGCCTGCATCTGTAATTTTAACTCCATGCATCTGAAGAAGTGGGTTTTTTACCCATGAAAGCTTATGCCCAAATAAATCGGTTAGTCTTTAAGGTGCCACTGGACTCCTCGTTGTTTTTGTGGATACAGACTAACATGGCTACCCCCTGATAATTGAATCTCAGTAGCTAAAAGGCATCTACTTACGCAATACATTCATTTATACAATGTCAATGTTTTATTTTCAAAATCTTAGTTTTCCATACATTTATAAGGTGAGTTGTGCCTATTTTAGACTTATTTGGAAGCACTCCATCAATGCAGCTCCTCTGTTGGAAGTGATAATGGAAACACCAGTGCAGACAGGACACTTTTTTGGAGGGGGAAGTGGAAGGGGTGCACATCAGGTCACCGAATATTGCTCTCAGCAGTACTACATGAAATGGTGGTAAAAGTGTCAGCAACCATCTGAAGTCCGTCTGGTGTAATGGAGATTTCCAGATCAAACCTAGCATAAAGACGGCCTCCACAATTAATTGTTTTCCTCCCAGAAACAAAACTGATTACACAGAAGAACAGTGTACTGCAGCCAAAGGAAAACTCCCTTTGTATTTCCCAACAGGTTTTTATTGGTTTCTTTTAAATGAATACACATTTAAAATGTACAGACTAGTAGCAAGGTTGGAGAGAAGGAAGAGAGGATGGAAATACTTGGGTGGAGGAAAACAAAAGAAACCTTTCACAAGTTATCACTAACTAAAAACCCTATAGAGAATCAAAGTTAACAAAAACACAAGATACATCCACACCTCTCTTCTTCCTAGAGCTCCTCCTATCATTTATATTTTCCACAGGTATGAGGACACTACAAGATTATAGCTCAGCTGGTAAAGCAGCGGATACTACCTCTGTGCATATACAACATTTGATTAAACCTGTACAGATCTCTGGTTATACAACCTTCTACCTTAAAAGACAAGAGTATCCCCAAGTATATCAAAGCATGGCAGAGCTTTGCTCCCCTTCAACAGGAAGCAACCACTGTGAAACAACTGAGGTTCGGGATCCCCTCCAGGAGTAAGTGGAAACAGGCTTCATACACATACCTCCCTCCTCAAACACAGAGATACATACCACAGCGTACACATCCCTCCCAGGACATAAACATACCCCCATTCCTTTCCCTCCTACTCACTCACCGCACCCCCCCCCCCCAACACCCCTCAGCCTCCTCCCGCACAGCACCCTTCAGCCTTATCCCCCAGCCAGGGCGCTCTAGTCGCGCGGCGGGGACGACACTCACCATGGCAAACGCGCTGCGGCGGGGCCGGTTGTCCTGGTGACAAGGAGTCCAGAGCAGCCACTGCCAAGCGCAGGGTCTGCGCGCGCAGCCGAACCGAGTGGGCGAGACTAGTAGGGCACGTGACCGGGAACACCCCTGCTGATTCGGCTCATCCCCTTCACGTGACCCGAAGGGGCGGAGAGGGGAAGAGATAGGGGTGGGGTCGGGGTGTCGCGTGCACACATCAGAGGTCACGTGTCCGCGGGGAGGCGGAGCCCGAGGAAGTTGGGAGGGGCGGGGGAGGAGACGCGGCTTGAATGCAGGGTGGCCGGTGGGCGAACACTCTGGTGGCAGCAACGCCCCCTAGAGGCCCGGGGTGGCTGCGTCTCTCTGCCCCTCGCCACAAAGAGCAGCTGCGGGAGGGCACGTGCCACGTCTCGTAGACGCCAGGCAGATACGGTGCGGGAGCCCCAGAGGCGAGAGCGTTCCAGGGCCAGCGCAGTCGCTGTCCCCGTTAGCCTGCCACCTTGTGCCCATGTAATCCTGCACCAAAGAAGCAGGCCCGTTGCCAGGCGCTTGCCCTGCAAGGGTTTTCGCTCTCGGGATTTGAAAGAGCCCCTCCAATAAGCAGTGCCGGGGTCTCCCCCATGATAGGAAAGGTGGGGACCAGGGGGAAGTAATATCTTTTCTTGGACCAACTTCTGTTGGTGAGAGATAAAGAGAGAAAGATATTACCTCACAGTCCTCACCTACCCTCAGCAACTTAGGTTGGCTCAAGGGCTAAGTAATGACAGGATACTGTGGGTACCCTGTGCATAGAAATTGCATTAAAGCCCCTGATAACTTTCCCATAGGACCTTTGCAGCTTACATCCATTTGGGGTCCTTGCTGGCATCTTGCCAGAGCCTAAAGTCTGAAATCTGGGCCCTGGTCTACACTATGAGTTTAAGTCAAATTTAGCAGCGTTCGAGTGATTCAACCCTGCACCCGTCCACACGACGAAGCCATTTTTGTCGACTTAAAGGGCTCTTTAAATCGATTTAGGTACTCCTCCCCAATGAGGGGATTAGCGCTGAAATCAACCTTGCTGGGTCGAATTTGGGGTAGTGTGGACGCAATTTGACGGTATTGGCCTCCGGGAGCTATCCCAGAGTGCTCCATTGTGACCGCTCCGATGCACTGGCCAGGTAGAAAGGAAAAGCCCCACGAACTTTTGAATTTCATTTCCTGTTTGGCCAGCGTGGCAAGCTGATCAGCACAGGTGACTATGGAGTCCCAGAATCGCAAAAGAGCTCCAGCATAGACTGAACAGGAGGTACTGGATCTGATTACTGTATGGGGAGACGAATCCGTGCTAGCTGAACTCCGTTCCAAAAGACGAAATGCCGGAATATTTGAAAAAATCTCCAAGGGCATGAAGGACAGAGGTTATAACAGGGACCCGCAGCAGTGCCATGTGAAACTTAAGGAGCTCAGGCAAGCCTACCAAAGAACCAGAGAGGCAAACGGCCACTCTGGGTCAGAGCCCCAGACATGTCGCTTCTATGATGAGCTGCATGCCATTCTAGGGGGTGCCCCTACAACTACCCCACCCCTGTGCTTCCCTCCTCCCCCACCCCTCCTGGGCTACCTTGGCAGTTATCCCCCCATTTGTGTGATGAATTAATAAAAGAATGCATGAATTTGAAACAACAATGACTTTATTGCCTCTGCAAGCGGAGATCAAAGTGGGGAGGGGAGGGCGGTTGGCTTACAGGGAAGTAGAGTGAACCAAGGGGGCGGGTTTTCATCAAGGAGAAACAAACAGAACTTTCACATCGTAGCCTGGCCAGTCATGAAACTGGTTTTCAAAGCTTCTCTGATGCACAGCGTGCCCTGCTGCGCTCTTCTAATCACGCTGGTGTCTGGCTGCATGTAATCAGCAGCCAGGCGATTTGCCTCAACCTCCCACCCCACCATAAACGTCTCTCCCTTACGCTCACTGATATTGTGGAGCACATAGCAAGCAGTAATAACGATGGGAATATTGGTTTCACTGAGGTCTAACCTAGTCAGTAAACTGTGCTAGCGAGCTTTTAAACGTCCAAAGGACACATTCTACCACCATTATGCAGTTGCTCAGCCTATAGTTGAACTGCTCCTTACTACTGTCCAGGCTTCATGAGCCATGGGAGCAAGGGGTAGGCTGGGGTAGGTGCAACTGTGCGGTGCTGCCGACTGGGAGAGCAGCCTGAGGCAGAAGCCTCCAGCTGGCATAATATTCCAGGCAGACAATCTCCATTAGATGAAACTTAAAGAAGGGAATGACCTGGAGTCATTCCCATTTTTGTCCAGGCACCCCCAACCGACCTCACCAAGGCCAGCCAGGAGCACCCATGTCTGCACAGGCACCCCTGACCAACCTAACCAAGGTCGGCCAGGAGCACCCACGGGATGATGACGACGGTTAGCAGTCGTATTGTACCATCTGCCGTCCGCAAGGCAAGGGGATGCTGCTGTGTAGCACTGCAGTACCACATCTGCCAGCAGCACCCAGGAGACATACGGTGACAGTGAGCTGAGCGGGTTCTATGCTTGCCGTGGTATGTCGTCTGCACGGGTAACCCAGGAAAAAAGGCGAGAAATGATTTTTTGCCGTTGCTTTCACTGAGGGAGGGGGGCCTGACGACATGTACCCAGAACCACCCGCAACAATGTTTTTGCCCCATCAGGCATTGGGAGCTCAACCCAGAATTCCAATGGGCGGCGGAGACTGCAGGAACTGCGGGATAGCTACCACAGTGCAACGCTACGAAAGTCGACGCTAGCCTCGATACTGTGGATGCACACCGCCGACTTAATGCGCTTAGTGGGGACACACACAATTGACTGTATCAAATCGATTTCTAAAAAATCGACTTCTACTAAATCGACCTAATTTTGTAGTGTAGACATACCCTGGGAGATAAGGCCGGCAGAGACAATAGATCCCAGCAAGGGTTGGTCCATCTTGACCTTTACATTTTTAAGGAACAAAAGACCACAAAAGAAATACACGAACTCACTATTCCCAGTTAGGGACAGATTTTTGTTCATTCCCTTTACATTGATTAACAATACAAATTGTTTATTGCTGCACTAGTCCAGAGTCCATATGGAAATAGCCTGTGTAACCTTTGGGTGGGCTAGAGCAGCGGTCTCCAAACTTTTTTGATCGCGCATCCCTATCAGTAAAAAATTTTTGAGCACGCACCCCCTGCCGCGCTGGCTCTACCATTTTTGCCAAAGAAAAAAAAAACCTGCTCGGACTCCCGCCCGAACTGCTGAAGCATTAAAAAAAAAAAAAAGGGCTCCTCCTGCCGTGCACCCCCAAGGATCCTCTTGCACGCACCCCACTTTGGAGACCACTGGGCTAGAGTTCACTTCATTGCCCTTCCCTAGAGCCTAAAAAACCCAGGTAGGGTTGCCAACTTTCTAATTGCACAAAACCAAACACCCTTGCCCCGCCTCCTGCCCCAAGGCCCTGCCCCTTCTATGAGGCCCCTCCCCCATTCACTCCATTCCCCCCTCCCTCTGTTACTTGCTTTCCCCCACTCTCACGGTGCTGGGGCAGTGGGTTGGGGGGCAGGAGAGGGTGTGGGGGGCAGGCTCTGAGAGGGAGTTTGGGTGTGGAAGGGAGCTCAGGGCTGCAGCAAGGGGGTTGGAGTGCAGGAGGGGGCTCCGGGCTGGGGCCAAGGGGTTTGGAGTGTGGGAGGGGGTTAGGGCTGGGGTGGGGGGGTGAGGTGTGCAGGCTCTGGCTGGGCAGCGCTTACCTCAGGCAGCTCCCACAAACAACCGGCATGTCCGGCTCCTAGGTTCAGGGGCAGCTCTGCGTGCTGCCCCTGCCTGCAGGCACTGCCCACGCAGCTCCCATTGGCCATGGTTCCTGGCCAATGGAAACTGCAGACAGGGCCGGCTCCAGCGTTTTTGCCACCCCAAGAAGCAGGGAAAAAAAAAAAAAAAAGCCGCGACCCGTGGCACTTCGGCGGCAGCTCTACCGCTGCCGCTTTATTTTTCGGCTGCAATTCGGCGGCGGGTCCTTCCCTCCGAGAGGGACTGAGGGACCCGCCACCGAAGAACCAGACGTGCCACCCCTCTCCATTGGCCGCCCCAAGCACCTGCTTGGTGTGCTGGTGCCTGGAGCCGGCCCTGACTGCAGAGTCGGTGCAGCGCGCAGAGACCCTCCTGGCTGCCACTGTGCCTAGGAGCCCAAGGGACATGCCAGTCACTTCTGGGAGTCGCATGGAGCCAAGGCAGGTAGGGAACCCAGAATTCAGTCTAAGGATTTTCAGCAAGGATTGCACAGGGAGGGTCAACCTCCCTCCCCACATTCAAATCCCCAAAAGAACAAATGGAATTTAATTAAATATCAACATTGTAAATCTTAAGATAAAGAAAAAAACAAATAACAACAATGTTTACAACGTATCATGGCTATTATCTTCAGTTTTACATAAACTTAAAGAAAACTAAATCTAAACAGGTCAGTCCTCACAAAAACACAGTGAGAAGAAACTCAGAGTTCCCAAAAGCTTTTGTTGAGCTCACTTGAGTCTCAGTTAGAGTCTTTGATCACCAAATCTATACAGTCTGCTGAGTCAAAAGCAACATCTTCCCTCCATTTGCTTGTAAGAATCTTCAGCTGGAATCCGTGCAGACACTTCCACTTCCTCTGCTGAAATCACTGTTAGCCAATCAGCTAACTGATTATCAACCACTCAGTTATGTATATAGATTTTTTTAAACACCCATTACAAGAAAATACAAAACTGAGAGTAGCAAAATATAAATGACTCTTTCCCCATTATCATACTTAAAGAGAAGTTGGTGAATCATACTAGTTGAGACAATTTAACTAAAACAGTTTGGCTAAAATCAAACAACATTCAAAGCAGACAATTAAAATAAAAGAAATGAATTTTTCCTCCAGGGCCGGCTCCAGGTTTTTTGCCCCACACAAACAAAAAAAAAAAAAAAAAAGGAGTGCCGCCCCAAGCACATGCTTGGAATGCTGGTGCCTAGAGCTGGCCCTGTTTCCCTCCCAATTTCCCCTTTTTATAATTAACATTGCCCATGCTTCCCTGTTGGAGGGTTAACAATAATCACTAACCTACTGCAAAATGCTTCAGAGTTAGGGACAAAAGCCTGCTTTCTACTCCTGGGTTCACTTCCATGTGGCCTTTTGCAAAGCAGCTGCCTTAACTGCTTGCCCTCATGGAGTCTGATCACAGCAACAGGGAACCTATTGGAGCATAACCAAAACTACCACACCCATGGCCTAAGTGACTACTCATTTTGGTGCCAGAAATGGGTGGTGTTTGGCAGACTTTGCCACTTTTTTTTTTCCGCCTTAAACAAGATTTTTCCCCGCCAAACAAGAAGGAGCCAACCAGACCACATTATCCTATGGATGCCCCAATGAGGGGGAGCCAAGCAGCACACACAATCATATTTTGAGTATCTGCACCATTTACTGTAAGCAGCATCTCATTCTTGCATTTCACATGAGCAGAGCTTTAAAGAGTACCACCACCCTTTTCTTTTTTTCAAATTTGACCTTTGACATTTGGGCTGGAATTTTAAAAGGACCAAAGGGGGCTGACAAGAGGGCAGAGCTGGTTGTTGAGTAACACTGAGGTGTTTCCTAGATGGTTCTTCATCCCTCACCCAGACAGATGGTCCTCAATCACATCCCACTTCCGCAAAAACAAGGGAAATTCACTGTCCAAGAAAGTTAACACAGAGCTAAGTTTGACTGGCAGTATCCCATACTCTTCCATGTAACCTTCTGAAAAACAGAAAAAACAGAGTTAAGGTAATGTCTCCAATACCATAGGGAGGATGTTAACCACACCCTTTGAGCACTGCCCTAATGAGTCCCTATGAGAAAAATAGAACTGTACTCTTCCCAAACATCAGGAGGGGGAGCATAAAAAGTGCATACCGATAATGTAGAGAAAAATCTTCACTAAGATAAAGTTCAAGTTTAGGTCAGGCTTAGTGAACATGAGGTAGCTACGCACCACATATACTCAATCTCTGCCTCCTCCAGACAAATCACCACAGACTTGCCAGATGTTAACAGTTATTCAGCCTTGTCCAAGGAATTTCCTCTGGGAAATCATCTTCCATTAGTCCTGGCTGAGCCTTTGTGGGTGCCAATAGCCTGCTACAACTCCCTAGGGCAATAGTGCAACAGATCATAGAGAGGGTGCAAGGCATTGTGTAAATGCCAGTGCAGTGTGGTGTTCAGGCGGACAATGAGAATATACAAATGAGTGCTAGAAAGGGGTGAAGCACTTTTAGTCCCCTATCTTCTTGACATACCCAGTGAAACATCAGCCTCTGGAGATGACAGTGACAGCCGTTCAAGTGCCCCTAAAACTCTACAGATATTTTAAAAACTTTTGTATTCATTCCTAGATATTAAATCCAGGAGAGGTCATTGTGACCATCTGTCTGGACCTCCTGCACACCACAGCCATGGGGGAAAAAATCCCTGCTTCTTTTAGCTACAGCTACTCCTAAAATGGCAGCGCCAGATCTGGCAGCTTGCAGCAACTAATGCTGAATCAATACAGTAACAGTGAGGGTCAATAGGAGTGTGTCAGGATACCAGGACATAGACAGTCTGACCTAGTTGTCAGGGGCAAAGCTCAGAACCCTAGTCACAGCCCAAATTCTAGGCTCAAGGGTCAAGACCAAGTATGAGCCAGGAATTGGAGCTGAAGATCACAACCAGAGTCAGAGAAGGCAAGAGCAGTCCTGATTCAGAGGCAGGAGTGAGACTGGGAAAGGACTGAAACAAGGCTGAGTGCAGGGCTTAGTGTGAGACAAGCATCCACAGGTATGTGCATTGAGCAGCAAGCCAGCTATCGCTGCTGCTAGGCTAAGAACCAGCTTGCTAGCTTCCTTACCCAATCAAGCAGAGCAGTCCATCAGGGAGCTTAGTTGACTTGCTAGGCCATCAGGAGACTGAGCAGGTGCAGCTGCGGGGCCTTACTCCTGACAGAGTATCTGAAGAGGAATGATGGTTTAGTATCATATATTACACAGCAGAACAAAATGGCAGATTTTATTAGGGCTATATCAAGTTTGGTTGGGGCCTTGGCCTACTGCCAATTCCAAGGGGCAGAGTTAAGGTTTTGTTGGGGTAGTGAGGGAGACATTACCTTTAACTCTGTGGCCTGGTCTACACTAGGCTTTTATGTCGAATTTAGCGCCGTTATATCGAATTAACCCTGCACCCGTCCACACCACGAAGCCATTTAGTTCGACATAGAGCCCTCCTTAAATCGATTTCTGTAATCCTCCACAACGAGAGGAGTAGCGCTAAATTCGAAATGGCCATATCGAATTAGGCTAGGTGTGGATGGAAATCGACGGTAATAGCTCCGGGAGCTATCCCACAGTGCACCACTCTGTTGACGCTC
>NW_020698066.1:225880-253431 GCF_002925995.2 Terrapene triunguis | reverse complement strand
ATGTTTTATAATTTTTACATAAACCAAACACATGTGGATATAACTCGGTACAATATAAATTGTAAGCTTTATAAAAATCTACTTTGAACTGAGCAGAAGATTAGATCAGGTAATAAAATACTATTGCCACATGTGAACTTTTTTATTATTATTATTATTACTACATTCTAACTATTAATACAGTTTAATATATCTAGCTTTAGTTTAGCTGAAATGGTCTGTGGTAGTTTCCATCAGTTTTGCTTCTTGAAAATGTTGAAATTTAATTTTCTTCCCCTTATCTTATCAACTGGGGTCATATCATCATGGAAGCATCCACCATCATTGCATGTCTGAGGAAGCACTAAAATCCACTTACCTACCATCTAGTTTGATGCAATCCATCCATCATTTCCTCAGCATCTCTATTCTATCCTTTCCTGCCATACTATCTTCACCAGGTCACCTTCATTCCTCCTCTGCATGTGTCCAAACCAACAAAGTAATGCTTCCTTGATTTGTCAGCCACATCTCAGACTTGGATTTCCATCCTAATACTTTCAGTTAGAAACCTGTGTCCTCATGTAAGCCCTCTTGTGGCATGAAGACATCTCATCTCAAACATCTGTAGGTATTGAACCTGCCATCTCTTTATCGCTCAGGCTTCTGCACCATACAGCTTTGTGAGGCACACCATTGTTCTATACAGTTGGGCTTTTAGGCTCAGTGGCATATGCTTGTCTTCCACAACCCCTGAGATGTTATTCCATACACTTCCACCCTCCCTAATCTGGACTGTAGTTCATATTCAAGTTTGCTGTCTTCTGTGACCCAGCTACCAAGGTACCTTCTGTCCACTGTATTGTATACTTTTTCTACATCTATAAAAGCCCAGAAGCTATCCTGTTGGTAGTCTAGCCACTTCTCTATTCCTTACAAATTACAAACATGGCATCTATGGTTCCTCATCCCTTCCTAAAACTGATTGTTCTTATTCAAAGAGGGATTCCACCATTTTTCTAATTCTATTGTCCATGATATGTTCCAGTATCTTCATCCCATGCAACAATATCTTTATCCCTCAATATCTCCACATTGATGGATGCTTCCCTCCTTATGTACTGGGACCAGGATAGATTTGCACCAGTCTTCAGGAATTTTCTTGTCTCACTATATGGCTTTAACCACTCTACTCATTATTTTATACAGTATAACCTCAGAGTTACAAACACCTTGGGAAGGGAACTGGTTTGTAACTCTGAAATGTTTGTAACTCTGAACAAAATGTTATGGTTGTGCTTTCAAAAGTTTACAACTAAACATTGACTTAATACAGCTTTGAAACTTTACTACGCAGAAGAAAAATTCTGCTTTTAACCGTCTTAATTTAAATGAAACAAGCACAGAAACTGTTTCCTTGCCTTGTCAAATCTTTTTTTAAACTTTCCATTTATATGTTTAATAGTTTACATTTAACACAGTACTGTACTGTATTTGCTTGTTTTATTTGTCTCTGCTGCTGCCCGATTGCGTACTTCCAGTTCCAAATGAGGTGTGTGGTTGACTGGTCAGTTCGTAACTCTGATGTTCGTAACTCTCAGGTTCTACTGTACCTCTCTCATGTAAGACTTTCACCATGTCTACTGGAATTTCATCAGGCCTTACCATTTTTCATTTCCTGGACTGCATTTCTCACCACCTCCTCTTATGTTAGGTTCAGGCACCACATTAGGGTTACAAGTTGGCAACTCCACCCTAAAGGGATTTGCCTCATTTAAGAGACTCTCAAAGTATTGTTTGCATCTCTCTTTCACTTGTTCAGGTGTTACCAGCAGTCTCCCCGATCATCAATTACATTCCATACTTCTCTTTGAGTCTCTTTTTTGCAGTGCTATGTATCTTTTTGCCAGCAAACTGTGCGTTGTTTAAAAGCTTGGCATACAAATTCTCTAGGGCACTCTTCGGCCTCCTTCACTGCCTGCCTGGCAGCTCACTTTGCTTCTTTGTATTTGTTTACACTTGTTTACCGTCTCAGTATTTAAGCAAGTTGATGTTTAACAAGTTGCTTAAATACATAGATTGATTTCACTTGGAATACTCTCATAACGTTGGTTTTACTCCTGGAAAAAAAATCTCTTAACATAGGCATTGGTCAAATAAACTAAAAATCAAGCTGTGTTGGGCATCAAAGGTAAACCATGATGGAACTTTCCTGGATAGAAGTGGAAGGGAAGAAAAATGTTAGACTTTTGAGAAGGGAATGAACTATATTGTGTATGAATGCCCCAGTAAAACTTCTAGGTTTGAAATACCTGGCATTACATTGGTAAGACAGACATTTTTATCCTTCTACCATTTCCATTATTATTTCTTAAGCACCTTTACAAGACACAAAGGTCCTGATCCAGAGCCCATTGAAACCATTAGGCTTTGGATCAGGCAAAGACCAGACAACACAGAAAAGACAGGACATACTGGAGAGCCTAGAGGAAGAAATAACCTGGAGGTTATGTGTTACATTGCTTTGATCGGTTCAGAAACATTGCTCATTTCAATAATGTTTGCTTCCCAAATTAATAATTTCCATTGGGTGTGGAAATGCTTTACTTTCTTTTTTTATCTCCTTGCATATTTCATCAAGTTTAATTATTCCAAAAGTTCCATAAACAGAGTTTCCAAAGGTATTACCTGTTACACATTTTCAGAATAGGACTACACCATAAAACTCACTGTAACTTCTACTATGTAGCATAAGCAACTAGATAAGCAGGTTGTTTTGTATTATTTATTGTGGTAGGATAGTCTGTTCTGTACAATCGGCTTTTGGTGATTGAAATATTAAGTAAATAAATAGATTCTTTCCATTGATTGGGCCAAATTTTCAAAACATAATTTGTATGTGTGTGCAAACAACTTTGAACACTCAATCACTTGGGCACATAATTTCTGTACACTAATGCTTTTGCACACAAATAAAAAATGTACACGCACAAACCCATGTTATGTGGACAAATGAAGCACAAATGGGTTTTACATACAAAAATGCTATGAAATGTATGTGCAAGTTATAGTATATGCTCCTTAGGGCAGGGGCCATCTTTTGTTACATGTTATGTTCAGCATAAGACGACCCCGACTGAGGCCTCTAGCAACTCCTGCAATTCAAATAAAAATATTTATGAGTGCAGTTATTGTGCATGCATAAATGAAGGCTAGGCTAAGGTTTCTGAAAATTTTACCTTTAAAATAGTGCTTTTCAATCCAAGGATCTCAAAGCATTTTGTCAAAAGATAATCAATCAATCCTCACAATACCCCAGTGAAGCAGG
This sequence comes from Terrapene triunguis, assembly GCF_002925995.2. NCBI lineage: Eukaryota > Metazoa > Chordata > Testudines > Emydidae > Terrapene > Terrapene triunguis. The sequence continues at coordinate 250,124 of NW_020698066.1, read as the reverse complement.
CAATTTATATCTGTTTTACACCTGGGTAAAATGAGGGGAAAGAGATTATGTGACTTGTAACAGCAGGTTAGAGGCAGTGTAAGAAATAGAACACAGAAGTCCTAGAATGTGGTATAGACTTGTAGTGCAAAACTATGTGATGTCAGAATGTCTTCCCAAAAATCAAACGAATGCTTGCAGCCTCCTGCACACTTTTATTACCAGGTAAAGTGCCTTCAAGAGGACTATGGTAGTAAGCACTGCACCCAGTAGCAAGTGTTTTCAGGATCAGCCTCTAAATTATTTTTGATGGCATACAAAACAGAACAAGAATTATGAAGACTAAAACAACTGCTAAATCTGTTACTAATGGCTGACTGGAAATACTGCAACGTATCAAAAAATGCTTGCAACATAGAAAAATATGCAACATGAAAGCCAAGATGGTATTTTGAAACAATTCCCATAATCTACAAATCTTTATGTAACAAAGTACATTTGAAATATTGAATACATGGGATCTAAAAATAATTTTTATTTTCTGTTAAGTTAAATCTTGGTAAAGTCCTAATAACAAGTTCTTCGGATGTCTGCCCTAAAATACTTATTAATGAAGAGTAGAATAAATTTTGATAGGGTAATCACATTAATTTCAGATTGGATACATTGTTAGGACAATTTATGGATCCCTACATAATATATTGTTGCATCTTGCAGACAGTGGTATTTTAATCTATTTAAAAGAATAATAAAGATAAGCCAAAATATCCATATTTGTGCTTTACCAGCTTCTTTCTTGGACAGTTACAGAGCTAAATTAATCCCTGTTGTAACTCCATTGACGTCAATGGAGTTTGTTCAGGGATGAATTTGGCCCATGAATTTCCAAAAAATTCTCTTAGTTACATTTTATGTGGAAAACACTGACAGCCAATCAATCATAAGTGATTTCTTAGCACAATCATGAAGGTTTCAGCTTACCTACTAACTTGCTCAGGAAACAGATCCAGCAGAAGCTATTCCTTACTTGTCTGGCACATGTCTAAAGAATATGTGGTTGTACGAGGATGGCCTTTTAAAATGAATTGGAAAAGTGTAGACAGTTTACATGAATAAGGACTCCTCTGAAATACAACAAATATACAGTATGTAAATATATAATGAATCCTTAAAATGTATACCTGAAAGGGCCTGATACTGTAACTTCTCTGCAGGCAAAATGATGATCCCATGAAGCCAATTGGCAAAACTACATTGATTTCAATTAAACCAGAATTTGCCTCTATGTGTGGACCGCTCATAGACGTTCATGGACATTATGCATATGGTGATGCAGAAGCAGATCCTTTTCTTCAGTACTCCTTCCTAGGCAGTCATTTCCCATTTTATATTTATGCAATTGATTATTCCTTCCCAAGTGTAGTACTTTGCATTTGTCCTCACTGAATTTCATCCTATTCATTTCAGACCATTTCTCCAGTTTGTCAAGATCATTTTGAATTATAATCCTGTCCTCCAAGGTGCTGTCCTCTCAGCTTGGTGTTATCTGCAAACTTTAGAGAGTACACTTATATACCATTATCCAAATCATTTATGAAGATATTGAAAAGAATCAGACCTGAGACAGATCCCTGCGGGACCCACTTGATATCCCTTCTAGCTTGCCTGTGAACTATTGATAACTACTCTAAGTATGCTTTTCCAACCAGTTGTGCACCCACTTCTAATAGGTTCATCTAGGCTATATTTCCCCAATTTGATTAAGAGGTGGTCATGTGAGAGAGCACTAAAAGCCTTATTAAAGTTGAGATATATCACATCTACTGCTTCCTCCCTATCCACAAAACTCATTACCCTGTCAAAGAAGGATATTAAGTTGGTTTGACATGATTTGTTCTTGACAAATCCATGCAGACTATTACTTATAGTCTAAGTGCTTACAAATTGATTGTTTGATTATTTCCTCCATTATATTTTTGGGTACCAAAGTTAAGCTGACTGGTCTATTGTCTACCATCACCAACACTAGTTAATATCATGACCCTGCAACGCTCCTGAGATCCATTCACTGGAGACCTCATCTTGCATAATTTCTGGCAGTATTACCATTGACTTCAGTAGGATCAGGACTGGGGCCAAACATAGTAATTTCCTTACTATACTACATATTAATGTATACTTTGATTTTATGTGATAAGAAAACAATTAATTTTATGTCTTGTTCTAAAAGAGCAATATAAATCCTTAAGAGATGGCAAACAGAATGATTTTATTTGATGGAGGGAAAAGTACTGTACTTCATTTAAATTACATCATCATTTACAAAACATTACTTTTTATAGAGTTCCACATTATCTACCCTTTATAATGTATTCACCACGATTTTATACAATTGTTCAGGGATAATCCACTGTGATCCCTTTTCTGACACTCATTGACTGCAATACAAGAGTACAAGGTGGGACTGCAGGAGTGGGGGCAATGGGGAAAGAAGGTGAAAGGGTAACAGAGCTTTATAACTTTCTTGAGAAGACCATATATGTACCTTTATCAACTAGAAAGGTAGCCCTGATTTTACATGATCCCTGTCATCTTTTTCCAGATGTTCACCAACTCCAACCTTGCAAAATTAGCTTGGGGTACCTGAGAATTTGGGGACATCAGAATACTAGTTTCACATAATTTAAATGAAAGCACCACATTAAGCAACTTTAACAAACATTAAGGAACTGAAAGGCAAAACTGCCCTGCATTTAAAAAAAAATTCACAACATTTCCAGAAACTAGCTTCTAGGTGTTCACCAAAAGCTGTATGTAATAATTCACATGAGCAATAACTGTATCTGTCATGCAAACATCTGTTTGTATACGCAAATCAGAGAAGTGCCCCTCTACCCAGTTTGTACATATAAAAACCCATTTGTGTAGACAAATGAAGTAGTTACACATACAAATAATTGTACACATAACATTTGTGGATGGACATTTAAGCCAAGGTTTTAAAAACAGGAGTAAATAAATTAGGCTCCTAAATCCATATTGAGGCACCTAAGTAGCCTGAATTTCAGAACTGCTGAACACCCAGGAGCTTCCATTGATTTTACCACAGTGGAAGACTCTGCTTAACATCTTAGATAGCTATATACAAATGCAAGGAGTATGGGGAATAAATAGGAAGAACTGGAAGTCTTAATACACAGAGTAGATTATGACTTAATTGGCATCACTCAGACTTGATGGGATAAATCTCATGACTGAAATATTGGTATACAGGAGTATAGCTTGTTCAAGAAGGACAGACAGGGGAAAAGTCAGATGGTGTTGCATTATACATCATCAAGAATATATTTCCTTGTTTTGAGGTCCAGAAGGAGGTGAGAGGCAGATCAGATGAAAGCTCTGGGTGAAGATAAAGGGGGAAAAAACAGGGGTGACATCGTGATAGGGGAGTTCAGTAGACCATCAAATCAGGAGGAGGTGGTGGATGATCCATTTCTAGAACAAATAACAGAAATATCCAAATCACAATTACTGGTAGTAATGGGAGACTTTAACTACCCAGACATCTGTTGGAAATGTAACACGGCAAAACACAAAATCTCAATAAGTTCTTGGAATATATTGAGGACAACTTCTTGTCTCAGAAGGTGGAGGAAGTAATGGGGGGGCAGCCATTTTAGGCTTGATTCTGTCTAATGGAGAAGAATTGGTTGTGAATCTGAGAGTAGAAGGCAATTGGAGTGAAAGTGACCATGAAATGATAGATTTCATGATTCTATGCAAAGAAAGGAGTGAGAACAGCAGAATAAGAACAATGGACTTCAAAAAAGCAGATTTACAAATTCAGAGAACTAGTAGGTAAGGTCCCATAGGAAGAAAATCTAAGGGAAATAGGAGCTCAGGAGAGCTAGGAGTTTCTCAGAGACAATATTAAAGGCACAACAGCAAACTATCTTAATGTGAAGGAGAGATAGAAAGAATACTAAGATGCCAATAGTTCTCCATCAGGAGCTCTTTAGTGATCTGAAAATCAAAAAGAAATCATACAAAAAAATGGAAACAGAGAAAAGAATAGTGCAAACATATAGGGACAAAATCAGAAAGTCTAAGGCACAAAATGAGTTATACCTAGCAAAGGTCAAAAGGCAATAAGAAGAGGTTTTATAAATACATTAGCAGACAGAAAAAGATGAAGGAAAGTATAAGTACACTACTTAGTGCGGAAGAAGAGTTAATAATGGATGACATCAAAAAGGCTGAGGTGTTTAATGCTTATTTTGCTTCAGGCTTCACTAAATAGTTTAATTGTGACCAGATTCTTAACACAATTAATATTAGCAAGGGGAAAGAAACACAAAACAGAATAGGAAAGAACAAGTTAAAGAATATTTAGATAAGTTAGGTTGATTTAATTTTGTACTGTAGACTTGCCCTTAGGGTGAATTTTGTCAGGCTCTACCAATTTGAATACACCGACGTTACGTTGACATACAGCCACCTCAGTAACTGAATCAGTTTTACACATCCACACTAAGCTCCTTGTGTTGGCAGTGCATGTCCACACCTGAAGCACTTGCACCAATTTAACTGCCAGTGTGGAGCATCGTGGGATGGTTTCTGAAAGGCAGCAACAATCAATGTAAGCAACACAGTATTTACATTGACACCGTGTCGGCCTAACTACATCAACTTAAATGCTACGCCTCTCAGGGCAGTGGAGTTATTAAGTCGGTGTCATGGGCAAGTTACATTAGTGGGAGTTACATTTTAGTGTAGAATCTTACAGAGCTAGATCGACGTAAGCTGCCTTATATCGACCTAATTCTGTAGTGTAGACCAGGCTTAGGATATGTAAGGAACTCACTGATCCATTCTTGGAACTGTTAGTGATTATCTCTGAGAGCTCATGGAGGATGGGTGAGGGCCCAGAGGAAAAGGGCAAACATAGAACCTATCTTTAAAAATTGGAACAAAGAGAACTTAAGGAATTATAGACCAGTCAGCCTAACTTCAGTACCTGGAAAAATACTGGAACAAATTATTAAACAATCAGTTTGTAAGCACCTAGAAAATAATAGGGTTATAAGTAATAGTCAACATGGATTTTGTCAAGAATAAATCATGCCAAACCAACCTTATTCCTTTCTTGATAGGGCTGGGGATGGAGCTGGGCTGGGAGCCAGGGCCGGGAGCCAGGGCCACAGTTTGGGGCAGGACTGGGAGCAGGGATGGGGCCGCAGCTGGGCTGTGGTTGGGGCCCAGGCTGGAGCTGTAGCCAGGGCCAGGAGCGAAGGCGCAGCCAGGGCCGTGGCCAGGTGTGGAGCCGGGAGCCAGGGGATGAGGGCAGGGATGCAGCTTGGGGTGGAGCCAGAGCAGAGCTAGGGGACAGAGCAGGACTGGATGACATTCTCTTTTCCCATGGGGGCTGACCTGGGCCTCGTCACATGCTCCCGAATGCTCCTCCAGGCCCCACTAATGGGGGCGTGAACCACAGTTTGGGAACCACTGGTCTAGATAAAACTACCATAATGTGAGTTGAAAGGCTGTATTAAATGGTTTTCTTTCAAACTGGGAGAACATATCTAGTGGGTCTCCCAGGGGATCTGTCCTGGGTCCAGTACTATTCAACATTTTCATTAATGATTTTTATAATGGAGTAGAAGTATGCTTATAAAATTTATGGAGGATGCCAATTTGTGGGTTACAAGCACTTTGGAGGACAGGATTCAAAATAACCTTGACAAATTGGAGAACTGGTCTGAAACTAACTAGATGAAATTCAAGACAAGTGCAAAGTATTACACTTAGGAAGGAAAAATCAAATGCACAAATATAACATGAGGAATAGCTGGTTAGGCAGTTGTACTGTGTCACAGGGTGCACGGCCGGCCCCTCTTCTTCTGGGCCCGGTTGCCCTCCCAAATAAGTCCAGGGACACTTCAGCTTGTGCAACACCCATGTCCTTTATTCTTTAAGCGTTTTCCCACTACCGGTGTCCAACTATATACAATCCTTATATATTTCTTGCCTACCACAGGCTGGTACCACCCTGCCACATACTGCTGAAGAGAATCTGGGGGTTATAGTAGATCAAAATTGAATATGAGCAGTGTGCAAGTAGAAATCGTTTCTTGCCGGTACTGCACTCATGGGAGGGACACAAGGGGAGGTATGTGACCTTGCCACGTGACCCTCCATGTGACCCCTCCCCGCCCCCAGCCCGGGGCCCCCATGCTCTCCCCATCCCCTCCGACACCCCCCTTTGTATATACAAACATCAACATGCTTAACTACTCACTTTTCCTCCACATATGTAGTATTCAGTCTGTTTATATGGAATATGGGAATTGGGTGAGGAGCCATTTCAGCATATGTATGACTTATTAAAAGACAAATTTTAAGTAGAACTGTATCCTAAACTGCTTTATGGTATTGTACCCAAGCATTGCATTTGAATGGGGGATTCAACTTCCTTTATAGGAACAGACTCCTGAAACTCTTACCAGCCCACAAAAGTGGTCCATAGTCATGCAAATAGTCCCATTGTCTTCAATAGGGTTGATCAAATGATTAAAGGTTTACGGGATTAGGTTCCAAGTTTGTAAATTGTTCCGGATGAAACTGACAATGCCTGAACTGTCAGATCAGAAGGAGCTTCATTTGAATAAAGGTGGGCAGATGTGTGATAAGTCTTAGCTCCGTTGCTAAGATGAGGAACATATTCTCAGCAAAGTTCTTGGCAGATTCCTGAGGCAGCTGGTTTAAGGCTGTCAGTGTCCAGCATTATAATCTTCACTTATAGTTTTCTCACCCACAAAGCTGGAAAATTAGGCATTTGTTTTGCTGCTCCAGTTCCAGTTAACAAAATGCATGTTAGACTAGTTTGGCTGCAAAGAAGAATTCTGTGTACACTGGGGACAACACCTGATTCCTGTCAGGCTGCAGAACTGGGTTGACATCAGAATCCAAACATCCTCTGGTCAGTGCAAGCAGAGGAATTCCTCTAACAATATTGACTGTGATGCAGTATGGATGTCATGGATAATTCAGATCAATGGGGAGAAACAGAATCAAAAACACTGTTTAAATTCCTTCCGTCCCCACCACCTCTCCCCTCCCCTCTTGAGGACTCCTGACCAACTTAACAGCACAATACATATGCTAACAAAGCCTTTGTTTAAGTTTGTTAGCATAGGTATTGTGCTGTTAAAACCATTTAAAGAATTAATGCCCTCCTAGCTTTTAAGGAGCAGAGCACAGCACTCCCCCCCCCCTCAGACTGGGGGGGCTAGCCCCAAGTCTTTCTGGTACCCTGTACCTGCTAAAAATCTCTTGCTGGTACTGAGTACTGGTGGGTACCCCCCTACTTGCACTCCTGAATATGAGCCACCATGTGATGCATTGTGAAAAAGGCTAATATCATTCTGGGGTGTATTAATGCACTGTCATACATAAAACACAGGAGTTAATTGTCCTGATCTACTTGGAACTGGTGAGGCCTCAGCTAGAATACTATGAGAAAAAAAAGTTAAAAAGCTGGGTATGTTTAGTCTTGAGAAAGGAGACAGAGGGTGGGACCTGATAAGTCTTCAAATATATTAAGGGCTGTTATAAAACAGATGGTGATCAATTTTTCCCTATGTTCACTGAAGATAGGACAATGATGTATTTCTAAATTCATTGTGACTAATGTGACAAAGCTTTCACTTTTTTTTTATTTTTTTTATTTTTTATAACCATGCTCCACCTTGTAGTTTTCATTATTTGTTTAGTATGCCTGTGGCCTTTGGGTGGGGAATTCTCCAATGTGACATAATGTCACCTATTACTATCATCCTATTTTGTGGTTTGCCTACAAATTGCTTGCAGCTTAGAAAAAACTTTTGTTTTCAATTAGCACATATGTAAAATAAATTACACCAGATAATTGTGTTGTCAAATATTTATTTAGTATCTTAGTACTTGAGTTCACTTACCAATCAGATAAAATTCATTTGAATTCTTTTATACTGACATCATATTCCTAATTTGCAAATTCATTTCTAGACACAGAAGTAACAAAAGTTTGCATTGGCTTGTTGTGAGTAGGTGTGATGTTTAGGAATTTTAATGTGCAGTTTAGTGTTTTCATAATGTCATTGTGAATCAGTGCTTAATTTTAGCAAGAGACATCTTTATCCCTAAGCTACTTGCTCAGTGCAAAGTATTTTCCTATTTTCTAATTCAGACAGAATGACCGGACTGGAATCCTCAGGGAATTTAATTAATGGCACTCTAATCTACAAACTGTTAGATCTCATTTTATTAATGCTGCTGTCTCATACTAAAGTTCACACCATGGGCATCATTCAGCATTGATGGAAACAGGTACAAGCCCCATTATCTTCACCTATATAGTCCAGGGCTTAAATTGGGCCAATTAATTTAACTGTTTATGTTTGCATGACATGTACACCAGTATATCACAATCAGGTATTTAGTAGTGTTAGACCATGAAAAACAACATATTTCACAGAGATATATAAGCACACAGGTAAATACACAGATAGATCTTTGGTATCCGAGTGTTATACAGAACATTACACTAATCTGTATAAGCATGTAGGTAAATACAAGTATATATGTACTAAATAGGTGTACTACTATTGAAAATTACTAAATGTATATAATATAGTACACTGCAAGGATATAGGTGGGTTACGATACATAGGAGATACACCAAGCCTTCTCCATGTTTAATCATTGCTATATTGTGTTGGATATTTTTGTTTTTGTCATAGTGAAACAAATTCTGCTCTCAGGTATTCCCATGCAAGCTCACTGAATTCAGTGGAGCTGTACTAGCTGAACTGAGAGCAAAATATGGTAGAATGTTGTTGCTCCTTTTCAATTATAGTCAAAGTTTGGGCCCTGGTTCTGTGTTTTTTATAGATACAGACACACCCCGCCAACCAAAACCCCCTCCACCCACACAGTCCAAAACTCCTGTTAGGTGAGGGCTTGAGATTAATTTATCCTTACAGTTATGTTAACTGAAGAGTGTCTTTTCACTCATCAATCTCAACAAGGTTTTAATTCAACCCATAACAAAGTTTCACCCAGTTCATAACAATATGTATATTTCTGAATGTTTTACTCTTTTGTACTACATCTCCTTGGTCAATCATTGTTCCTCCAAAAAATTGCTGAGCTGGTAACCATCTATGGATGAACCTGTTGTGTTTGATGTTGACAAAGACAGATTCTCTCTCTTAAATCTGCTTCAATTGTTTTCAGAGTTGAATATTCAAATGTTCTGGTTTGAGCCAGTTTAGGTTTATGTATTTTTGTGCTGTTGTCATGACTATTAAGAAGAGTTGTTTCATGAACACTAAACAAGGATTTAATATTGGGGCCAGGTCTACACTTAAAACTTTTGCCAGTATAGTAATGCCAGCTAGGGATGTGGGTTTAATTACGACATTTTACATGAACAAAAGGCCTAGTGTAGACAGTTATCCTGGCAAAGAGTGCTTATTTAGTTTGGGGAACAGGTATAAGCTACATTGGCAAAAGCAATCTTTTGCCTGTATAAGCTACATCTACATTAGGAGGGTTTGCCAGTATGCTGGAAGACCTTTTCTAGTGGCATCTGGTTTGATTGATGACTGGGTGTCAAGTGCCTTATACTGTACTTCCTCTCTACCAGAGATGGAAAACCCAAATCAGAAAAGGCACCTCAAAAGTATGACCAACCCAAGTACAAAAATGGCAAAACAAGAGATTTCAAATTCTGATGCATTGTTAGAACTAGTGACAGGGGAAGCCTGAAAACTTTCAAAGGTTTAGTCTTGGAGAAACATTACAAAATGTGAATGTTTCTCCATATCATATCTGAACACGGTGACTCCCTAAAGTCTGCAAAATTAGGCTGATAACTGCACAAGAGCAGAGCGTCTCATGATATTTCCAGTATTAATTGTTTAAGATAACCAGAAATAGGATGGTACTTACTTTGGTGATGGGCTTCTTAGCCTGCCAGCCAAACACTGGAATACATCAGACAAAGCTGGGAATTGCAAGGTTTGGGTTCTATTTTGGCACTTCTACTTCCACTCCTAACAAAACAAAAAATTGGAAATACATCTTTTAGAACTATGTCTTTATTTAGGAAGTTTTACAAATTCTAGTCGTGTAAATATCAGAGAATACAATAATCATTACAACAATGAGCTTTTGTTTAACGAAACATTATACAGTAATATAATCACTGAATCTCTCCATTTAACCAGGTGTTACCATGTTACAAAGTGAGTATTTTCATACTATTTATGACAGAGAAATACATTTTTAACAAGAGAATTAAACTTTTTCAAACTGCCAAGAGATTTGGCTTGGGTGAAGATTCAAGTCATTTCCTATTTTATCTAAGCTATAACCCACTTACAGTTAAAATAGCTACTCTAACCATAAAAAAAATAGGTAGGTGCAGTGGGTTAATATGCTACCTTTTCACTTCTGAAGACTGCAGTTCAAATTATGTTCACCATAGAATATCAGGGTTGGAAGGCACCTCAGCAGGTAACCTAGCCCAACCCCCTGCTCAAAGCAGGGCCAATCTTCAGACAGATTTTTGCCCCAGATCCCTAAGTGGCCCCCTCAAGGATTGACCTCACAACCCTGGGTTTAGCAGGCCAATGCTCAAACCACTGAGCTATCCCTACCCACCTGTTAGCCACATCACCATTTGTCCACATCACCAAACCACCAGCCAATTAGGTATTTTTTTGGAAGCCTGTGCTCAAGAGAGGCCCGTACTTGGAACAGCAGAAATGTTGCTGGGTCTAACATACACATTCTCGTGGTTGGGCAGGATGTAAAGGGTTAGCTGGTCCAGGTTCAAAATCATCCTCATTCAGGAAGCAAGGAGAGAGGAGATTATGACCCTTCTTCAAATACTACCTGTTACCTCTTTTAGTTAGTGGTTCTGCCCTCACCAGTTGAGAATCTAACACTCCCTGTGTATTGGTCTTTGTAGTTTTCTTGGCCCTGCTTGCTTTAACAGAGACCTTGGTCTCCCAGCTGTCAGGGATCAGGGCCTCGTTGTGCTAGATACTGTACAAACATAGTATAAAACACTCTCTGTTCCAAATAGCCTACAGTATAAACCGATAAGTTAGAGAAAGGATGGGAAGAAAGGAAGCTAACATACACACAGAGTGATCCAAGTGATGACTGGGAACCATCATGTTTGATCTATGGTTTGCAGTATTGCCAATGTCAAGTATTCAAAAATCACTAGTCAGGCCTCAAAAATCATGAGACTGATTATTTTTAAGCCAATTTGGTGTTGTTTTTATTTGCCTTCTGGTTTCTCAGCTTTTTAAGGTGCACTCAATCAAGTTTTCAAACTTTTCTCTGACACTATGAGGACTAGAAAAATGCTTTTTTAAATTAAAACTGAGATTCTCATGGAACCATATAACTCCAGGAGCTGGGGTTTTAAGTAAACCACCAAATATTGCAAGACTCAATATAAACTAAATAGATCTTGTAACACTTCACCTTTTTCTCTGATTTTGGGCGGGGGGGGAGCATGTTTTTTTCTTTATGGGATTTCTTGTATCTTAGTGTAATATGGGGCCCAGGGTAGGGTGAGGAAGAAAGCAGGAGGGGAATGAAGTAATGGGAACAGGGGAGTGGGAAAGACAGAAGTAGGGGGGAAGAGGCATTGCAGGGGAAATAGGAGGTGGAGGAAAGAAAGGAGGGATGGAAAGAAGCATGGGAGGTGTGGAAAGTGAAGGCATCAGTGGAAGGATGGTGAGAAGTCAAAGCAAACAGGCTATAGCTATCAGTAAACATCATTGTAAATATACCCATCTTCCTAAAGTACAATGGCAACCTCAGGAGCATTGAAAACTACTAGAGCTGTAAGTGAATATTTATCTGTAATTGCTTTATTTGGGATGGGGAGAAAGAGTGTATCATTAATTACCTAAAGGCTGACCCTGCAAAAACAAATGGGCAGCATGTGTGCCTTCTGACTTAATTCATGTCCAAACTGTTACATGCTGCATGCCCATGCCATACTGTGTACATATATCTTGGAGAGGGAAATGCTACTTGAAATGCACTGATGCCTTTAAGACTGGTAGCTCTAAAATTAAACCTACCATGTGTATTATGGTTTGCAGGTGTGCAGACGTTCATGAGCATATCACTGTCCCTCTGCTCAGTCTATCTGGTTGATTCTTCTGAACAGCAAGGTAACGAAATTTGTGATGGGTGAATCCCAAAATGTTCAAAGGCCTTGGTTCATGCAAGCATCCTAAAGTGTGGATGCTTACCCAGAATTGATCCAAAGTTCAAGGTTGTTCTCATTTTCAAAGCTCTTCATAAATCCATCCCTACCAACATCTTAGCCAAAATGTCCTCCTTCAGCCTTCCTGGTCCTTCTTTCTGTTCAGGCTTATCTTATTACCATTGCCTCTGTCTCCTTTGCCCACTCTAGACTTTGTGCTTTCTTTTACATTACCCCAAGGCCTGGGACATTCCTCACTTACCATAAGAATGTAAGAACAGCCATACTGGGTCAGGCCAATGGTCCATCCAGCCCAGTATCCTGTCTTCCAACAGTGGCCAATGTCAGGTGCTTCAGAGGGAATGAACAGAACAACCAATCATCGAGTGATCCATCCCCTCTCGTCCATTCCCAGCTTCTGGCAAACAGAGGCTAGGGACACTCAGAGCATGGTGTTACATTCCTGCCCATTCTGGCTAATAGTCATTGATGGATCTATCCTCCATGAACTTATCTACTTCTTTTTTTGAACCCTGTTATAGTTTTGGCCTTCACAACCTCCCCTGGCAGAGTTCCACAGGTTGATTATGTGTTGTGAAAGAAGTACTTCTTTTTGTTCATTTTAAACCTGCTGCCTATTAATGTCATTGGGCGACCCATGTTACTTGTGTTATTTGAAGGAGTAAATAACACCTCCCTATTCACTTTCTCCACACCAGTCAAGAATTTATAGACCTCTATCATATCCCCACTTAGTCATCTCTTTTTCAAGCTGAAAAGTCTCAGTCTTTTTAATCTCTCCTCATTCAGAAGCTGTTCCATACCCCTAATCATTTTTGTTGCCCTTTCCTGTACCTTTTCCAATTCCAATATATCTTTTTTTAGAGATGGGGTGACCAGATCTGCACACAGTATTCAAGATGTGGGCGTACCATGGATTTATATAGAGGCATTATATCTTATTATCTATCCCTTTCCTAATTATTTCTAACATTCTGTTAACTTTTTTGACTGTCGCTGCATATTGAATGGATGTTTTCAGAAAACTATCCACAATGACTCCAAGATCTTTCTTGTGTGGTAACAACTAGTTCAGACCCCATCATTTTGTATGTATAATTTGGATTGTTTTTCAATGTGTATTACTTTGAATTTATCAACATTGAATTTCATCTACCATTTTGTTGCTCAATCACCCAATTTTGTGAGATCCCTTTGTAACTCTTCACAGTCTGCTTTGGACTCCACTATCTTGAGCAATTTTGCATTGTCTGCAAATTTTGCCACCTCACTGTTCACCCCTTTTCTCAGATTATTTATGAATATGTTAACAGCATTGGTCACAGTACAGACTCCTGGGGGACACCACTATTTACCTCCCTCAATTCTAAAAACGTATCATTTATTCCTACACTTTGTTTCTTGTCATTTAACCATTTACTGATTCATGAGAGGAACTTCCCTCCTATCCCGTGACTGCTTACTTTGCTTAAGAGCCTTTGGTGACGGACCTTGTCAAAGGCTTTCTGAAAGTCTAAGTACACTATATCACTCTTGTCCACATTTGTTGATCCCCTCCAAAGAATTCTACAACAAATTCAAATTCTACAAACAAATTTATACAACAAAATTCCCTTTCTCTCTCCTCTCTAAAAGAATCACCTAGCTTCTGAAATATTCTGGCTATAATATACTCACTTTATCTGTGTTCATTTTATCTTGTTTCATGCTGTATTGCATCTTCTGTGTCTTTGGCCTGTGAACATCTCCTTTTTGTTTAGTTACTTCACCTATCCTATACTCAAATAGCACTACATAAATAATAAGTAGAGTTATGTTGGGAGTTAGGTGAAACCTCATTGAAGCAGATGGATGGAATTGCCACCCTTCCTTCAGGACAACTGTAAGAAACACTTAAGCCTTGTGTACACTACACCGTTTTGTAGACAAAAGGCAGCATTTGTCAACAAGACAGTGGAGGTGTACACGCTACAACAATGCTCCTCCTGCCAACAAAACTCTCCACTTTGCCAAAAAAATAAAACCACCTTGAAGAGAGGTGTAGAGCTTTTTGCAGCACAGATCGACAAAATGTCAGTGTAGACACAGTTACGTTGCTGTAACTGGCCTCTAGGAGGCATCCCACGCAGGAGCGGTGCCAGGGTTTTTGCCGCCCTAGGTGGCAGCGCTCCTCCACAGTAATCGGCCGCAGCTCCTCCTCTGAAGCTGCGTTCTTGGCGGCGGGGGTCCTTCTGCTCCAGGTCATCGGGGCACTTCAGCGGCGGGTCCCGGAGTGAGTGAAGGACCCGCTGCCGAATTTCCACCGAAGACCCAGAGCTGAAGAAGCCCCTCGCCAGCGAAATGCCGCCCCCCACATCCTGCCGCCCTAGGCAACCACCTAGGGTCGCCTAGTGGAAGCGCCGGCCCTGATCCCACAAAGCCCACCGTGACCGTTCTGCTTATTGTTTTGAACTCCACTAAGCTACCTTGCATCAGCTACACAGGCATGTGCCCCTCCCCTTTCAAAGTCCCAGGATGTTTTGAAACTGCTTAGAAAGGAGAACTCGCATAGCTACTGCCCAGCTGAGCCTGCTGGCTCCCAGCAGCAATCGCCTGGAGTTCAGAGGAGGGGGTGGATCTCCTGGGTCTGTGGGGAGAGGAGGCTGTGGGAAAACTTGGAGAGAATCATGGAATCAAAACATTAACACAGAATCCTGCCTCTCCCTGGCACTAGGACCACAGCGGCAGGTAGGCAGGGCAGGCTGCTGGGGGTGGGGGAGGCAGGGAGAGACTCATGCTGTGCTGTGCAGAACCAGGGAGGGAGGCAGGAGTTGATACTGGGGTGTGCCCCTCCCCCGTCTCTGCTGAGCTGGGGGGGGGGGGGGAGGGAAATACCTGCTGCCTGTGCATCAGCTTCTGCGTCTGGCTGCTGCTGTCTGAACTTAAAGAGACAACGTGCCAACACACTCCCTCTCCCCCGACACACTGTCTCTCTTTCTCACATACTCACTCCCCACATACACTTTCACACACTTCCTGTCTCCCTCTTTCACACACACCCCCTGTCACACACTCTCCCCGTCCACACTTCTGTGGGCTTCTTGTGTTAGTGTTCAGCAATGTCAGTTTGATCATATTACCAAGTGTTACTTTAAAAGTGATTTAAAATGTGTTACTTTTCGGACACACACGACAATCATTACAAGGTTCATAGCACGGTGCAAACAAACAATGCCAGGCTCAGTACACTACAGCAACACACATTACTGTGGCTCAGTGTCAATATGCTCATTCAAGGAATCCCCCAGCTGAATAGCCCCCCATTGAGCTCCTCTTATAGCCTTGCATTCATAACGCACAGCACAATACAGAAGGGCAGTGCAGGACCCATGGTTTCTGGCAGAGGTGGCTGGGTTGCAGGTTACCCAAGCAGTTGAAAAGCGGCTGGCAATCTAGTAGGATGCCCAAGGAATGATGGGATTGAGAAACCTGCATCATGTGATGCTGAACCTGCCCCCATTAGGCACAGAAATCCTTCCCAAAACACCCTCCGGCCAGTTGCACAGTGGGATAGCTACCCACGGTGCACTGCTCTCTGTGTCGATGCAAGAGCTGCTACTGTGGATGCGCTCTGCAGACACAAGGAGCACAGTGTGGACATGCAACAGTGGTTTAATTACAGCAGTGGCTGTATGTCGACATAACTTGCGTTGACAAAACTCTGTAGTGTAGACCAGTGATTCTCAAATGGGGGTCTGGAAGCCCTTTCAGGGGGCTACAGGACCCCAGGGCTGAAACCCGGTCCCCTGAGTCATAGTGGCCCCCCCCCAGGCTGAAGCTGGAAACCCTGGCGCCCTCCCCGCCATCTGAAGCTGGCAGCGGTGCGGGGCTGAAGCCGGGAGCCCCGGTGCCTCCTCCGGGTTGAAGCTGGGTACCCTGGTGCCCCCCCGCAGTGCTGAAGCCAGGAGCCCCAATGCCCCCTCCCCATGGAAGCCAGGAACAGCAGGGGAGCCCCTGCACCCACCCCCCCATATCCCAAGCTGAAGCCCTGAGTCCCTGCACTCCCCGCGGTTAGAAACCCTGAGCCCATGGGTAGAGTTGGGGGGGCACAAGGCTGTTACTGTTGCCCCCCCAAACTGCAGTGCCTTACCCAGAGAGGGGCACTCCTGTGACAACTCACCCCCCCCCTTCCTCTCTCCCAGTCCCCCTCTGGCCAGGTCATAGATGGGAACATAAGAACGGCCACATCTGGCCCAGTATCCTGTCTTCTGACAGTGGCCAATGCCAGGTGCCCCAGAAGTAATGAACAGAACAGGTAATCAAATGGTCCGTTCCCTGTCGCCCATTCCCAGCTTCTGGCAAACAGAGACTAAGGACACCATCCCTGCCTATTCTGGCTAATAGCCATTGACGGACCTATCCTCCATGAATTTATCTAGTTTTTTTAACCTTGTTATAGTCTTGGGGTACGTCTACACTACGCGATTAATCCGAATTTAGCTAATTCGAATTTGGTAAACCGGTTGTATTAATTCGATTGTATGCGGCCACACTAAGCAAATTAATTCGGTGGTGTGCGTCCATGTACTGGGGCTAGCGTCGATTTCTGGAGCGTTGCACTGTGGGTAGCTATCCCATAGCTATCCCATAGTTCCCGGAGTCTCCCCTGCCCATTGGAATTCTGGGTTGAGATCCCAGTGCCTGATGGGACCAAAACATTGTCGCAGGTGGTTCTGGGTACAGCCTCACCCCTCCCTCCCTCCCCCCCTCTCTGCATGAAAGCAACGGACGGCAGACAACCATTTCGCGCCTTTTTTCCTGGCTGAACGCAGCAGACTCCATACCACGGCAAGCATGGAGCCCGCTCAGCTCAAGACAGCAGTCATGAACATTGTAAATACCTCGCGCCTTATCGTACAGTTTATGCTGAACAAGAACCTTGAAAACCAGGCAGAGAGGAGCAGGCTACAGCAGCGCGGCGACGAGAGTGATGAGGACATGGACATGGAATTCTATCGAACCGCGGGACCCGGTGCTTTGGAGATCATGCTGTTAATGGGGCAGGTTATAGGCATGGAACGCCGATTCTGGGCCCGGGAAACAAGCACAGACTGGTGGGACCGCATAGTGTTGCAGGTGTGGGACGATTCCCAGTGGCTGCGGAACTTTCGCATGCGTAAGGGCACTTTCATGGAACTTTGTGACTTGCTTTCCCCTGCCCTGAAGCGCCAGAATACCAGGATGAGAGCAGCCCTCACAGTTGAGAAGCGAGTGGCAATAGCCCTGTGGAAGCTTGCAACGCCAGACAGCTACCGGTCAGTGGGGAATCAATTTGGAGTGGGCAAATCTACTGTGGGGGCTGCTGTGATACAAGTAGCCAAAGCAATCACTGAGGTGCTGCTACACAAGCTAGTGACTCTGGGGGATGTGCAGGTCATAGTGGATGGCTTTGCTGCAATGGGATTCCCTAACTGTGGTGGGGCGATAGATGGAACCCACATCCCTATCTTGGCACCGGAGCACCAGGGTACCCAGTACGTAAACCGCAAGGGGTACTTTTCAATGGTGCTGCAAGCACTGGTGGATCACAAGGGACGTTTTACCGACATCAACGTGGGGTGGCCGGGAAGGGTTCATGATGCACGCGTCTTCAGGAACACTAATCTGTTTAAACGGCTGCAGCAAGGGACTTACTTCCCGGACCAGAAAATAACCGTTGGGGATGTTGAAATGCCTATCGTTATCCTTGGGGACCCAGCCTACCCCTTAATGCCATGGCTCATGAAGCCATACACAGGCAGCCTGGACAGGAGTCAGGAGCTGTTTAACTACAGGCTGAGCAAGTGCAGAATGGTGGTAGAATGTGCATTTGGCCGTTTAAAGGCGCGCTGGAGATCGCTACTAACTCGCTCTGACCTCAGCCAAAGAAATCTCCCCATTGTTATTTCTGCTTGCTGTGTGCTCCACAATCTCTGTGAAAGTAAGGGGGAGACCTTTATGTCCGGGTGGGAGGCTGAGGCAAATCGCCTGGCTGCTGATTACGCGCAGCCAGACACCAGGGCGATTAGAAGAACACACCAGGAAGCAGTGTGCATCAGAGAAGCTCTGAAAACCAGTTTCATGACTGGCCAGGCTACAGTGTGAAATTTCTGTTTGTTTCTCCCTTCATGAAAACCAGCCCCCTTCATTCTCATTCATTCTCTGTAAGCAACCCACCCTCCCCCCAGCTTTCTTTCAAAGGTAATAAAGTCACTATCGTTTAAAAATCATGTATTCTTTATTAAGTGATTATAAACATAGGGAGAGAACCAAGAAGGTAATGTGGGTGAGGTTTGGGAGGAGGATAAGAGGGAAGTCTAAGGCCACTGATCAAATTCAATATATTGACAGCCTTTTGGTTGGGCTCTCCCCTGGGGTGGAGTGACAGGGTGCACGCAGCATCCCCCCCCGCGTTCTTACACGTCTGGGTGAGGAGGATATGGAACATGGTGAGGGGGGAGGTAGGTTATACAGCGGCTGCAGCGGCAGCCTGTCATCCTGCTGCCGTTCCTGAAGCTCCACCAGACGCCGGAGCATGTCCGTTTGCTCACGCAGCAGCCCCAGCGTTGCAGCCTGCCACCTCTCATCTCGAGCATCCCTCAAGACCTCACGGTCACTGGCATCTTTCCTAAATTTAGATACAGTGTCCTTCCACTCATTCAAATGAGCTCTTTGATTGTGGGTGGATTTCATTATTTCTTTGAACATGTCGTCTCGCGTCATCTTTCTACGACGCCTTATCTGAGATAGCCTTCTGGACGCAGGAGGGAGGCTTGAAACATTTGCAGCTGCTAGAGGGAGGGTTGAAAAAAAGTAGAGAAGTTTTTAAAATGATACATTTTACAGAACAATGCTTGTACTCTTTCATGGTGAACACTATTCACATTACATAGCACATGTGATTTCAGTACAAGGTCGCATTTTCCATCTTAATATTGAGTGCCTGTGGCTTTGGTGTTAGAGATCACAGACGCAGGTCCGGGCAACAGAATTCAGCTTGCAGGCAGCCATGGTAAGCCATTGTCTTTCGGCTTCTGCGCCCTCCTTTCCAACATACCAATCAAAGCCTGTTGACTGCTGAGGTTTTCCTGTTAACCTTCAGCAGCAGAAAACAAACTAACCCCCCCCGCCCCCCTCCCGCCATGAATTCCCTGGAATGCTCAATGTACCCCTCCCCGACCGCGTGGCTGGTAACAGGGAAAATCCCTGCTGAAACCAAACTAACCCATCCGCCCCCCCCTCCCGCCATGAATTCCCTGGAATGATCGCTTTACCCTTCCCCCCACAGCTGGTATCAGGGAAGATCCCTGCTAGCCAAACGTGAAAAGCTCTGGGCCAATTTCCCCCCCCCCCGCCCCTGCGCTTGGCTAACTGCAGGGAAGGATTTCTTATCAGCCACAGGCAAACAGCCCAGTAGGAACGGCCACCTCTGTCCCCTTAATTAAGTTCCCGTATTTCAAGCAGGTTACCATGAGCGATATCACTCTCCTGAGGATTACACAGCGAGATAAAGAACGGATGTTGCTTGAATGCCAGCAAACACCGGGACCATACGCTGCCAGGCTTTGTCAGGCAATGATACCAGATTACTTGCTGCAAGCATGGCGTGGACAAGTGTCCTACCATGGAGGACGGAATAAAGCGGCACTGCCCAGAAACCTTGTGGCAAGGCTTTTGGAGTACCTCCAGGAGAGCTTCATGGAGATGTCCCTGGAGGATTTCCGCTCCATCCCCAGACACGTTAACAGACTTTTCCAGTAGCTGTACTGGCTGCGAATGCATCCCAAGTCCTCAGGGCAAAATAATGATTAAAAAACCTTGCTTTTGAACCATGTTTTATATTTTAAAAGGTAAACTCACCTGAGGTCCCTTCCATGGGGTCATGGTCTTGGCTACTGGCTTGGGAGGGTACTTCAGTCAGGCTGAGAAAAAGCTCCTGGCTGTTGGGGAGAACGGAGTGCTGGGTGCTCTCTGCAAGATCCTGATCTTCCTCCTCCTCCTCTTCCCCACCCTCAGAATCCTCAGGTGTAGAGACTATCCCAGACCCGGTTTGCACGATCACAGGTGGGGTAGTGGTGGCGGCCCCCCCTAGAATTGCATTCAGCTCTGCGTAGAAGCGGCATGTCCGCTGCTCTGACCCGGAGCGACCGTTTGCCTCCTTTGTTTTTTGATAGGCTTGTCTGAGCTCCTTCACTTTCACGCGGCACTGATCTGAGTCCCTATTGTGGCCTCTCTCCATCATGCCCTTGGAGATTTTTTCAAAAGTTTTGGCATTTCGTCTCTTTGAACGAAGTTCTGCTAGCACTGAATCCTCACCCCATACAGCGATCAGATCCAGTACCTCCCGTGTGGTCCATGCTGGTGCTCTTTTTCGATTATCAGCCTGCATGGTTACCTGTGCTGATGAGCTGAGGTATCTGTGGTATCTGTGGTCACCTGTGCTCTCCACGCTGAGCAAACAGGAAACAGGAAATGCAATTCAAATTTTCCTGGGTCTTTTCCTGTCTACCTGGCCAGTGCATGCGAGTTCAGATTGCTGTCCAGAGCGGTCAGTGGTGCACTGTGGGATAGCTCCCAGAGGCCAATACCATCGATTTGTGGCCACACTAACCCTAATTCGGATTAACAAAATCGATTTTGACGTTACTCCGTTCGTCGAGGTGGAGTACAGAAATCGATTTAAAGGGCCCTTTAAATCGAATTAACTGGCTCTGTAGTGTGGACGGGTGAAGGGTTAATTCGGATTAACGCTGCTAAATCCGAATTAAAGTCCTAGTGTAGACCAGGCCCAAGTCTTCACAACATCCTCTGGCAAGGAGTTCCACAGGTTGACTGTGCATTATGTGAAAAGCCAGAGCCAGGCAGTGTGGGGCAGCTACTCCTCTGGCTGGTGGTTCCATTAAGCACACAGCCATGGCATTCTCCCGTCTGCTGCTGGTGCCCAGGGTTGCAGCTGCTCCTCAGCTCCCAGCCCCCTCTGACTGCTCACTCAGGGCACGTCTTCACTACCCGCCGGATCAGCGGGTAGCAATTGGTCTATGGGGGATCGACTTATCGCATCTAGTGAAGACGCGATAAAAATCGATCCCTGATCGCTCTGCCGTCGACTCCGGAAATCCACCGCGGCAAGAGGCAGCAGCGGAGTCGACGGCGGCGCGGCAGCGGTCGACTTGCCGCCGTCCTCACAGCCAGGTAAGTCGACCTAAAATACGCCACTTCAGCTACGCTATTCACGTAGCTGAAGTTGCGTATCTTAGGTCGACCCCCCGCTGTAGTGTAGACCTAGCCTCAGTCAGTAAAAGCTGTCCAGGTGGAGGGACCCGGCTCTGGGGAGGCAAAGCCCTCAGAAAGCAGCCACCGCAGGGGGAACAGCACTGCAGGGGGAGCCCTCCCAGCACACAGCTTCTAGCTCCTGTTCTCCCTGCAACCTCAGCTACCCCCTTCCCGCAGACAGCCCCTATCTACCTCCTCCCTGCACCCTGAGCAACACTCCTGTGCACACAGCCGCTAGCTACCCCCTGCCTACACCCTTAGCTACTCCCTGACCCCTGCCCATACACAGGCCCTAGCTACCCCCTGCCCATGCACAGACCATAACTATCCCCTCCCTGTACCCTGAGCTACTCTCCTGCCCGCACACAGCACCTAGCTACTCCCCTCCCTGCACCCTGAGCTACCCTCCTGCCCATAGGCGCTGACTTCCCCTCTACCCGGTGAGTGCTCGACCCCCCCGCCCCTGGCCCTGCCTCTGTCCCGCCCCTGCACTGCCCTCGCCCCTCCCTCATTCCACCCCCTTCACCCAAGTCCCCGCCCCTTCTCTGCCTCCTCTCCTGAGTGCACTGCATCCCTGCTCCTCCCGGAAAGTCCTAAGCGCCTCCAAACAGCTGCTAGGTGGCCGGGGGGGGGGGGGGCGCGGGAAGCGCCGGGGGGGGGGAGGAGGAGGGGGGACGCGGGGGGGGGGGAAGGGAAAAGAGGGGGCGGGGGGGGGGGGGCGGGGGGGGGGGGGGGGGGGGGGAGAAAGGCGGAGTCCCGTCGGCGGAACAAAACAAAACAAAACCAGGAGTGTGAAATATGGGGACAAATTGCGTCCCGACCAAACATTGGTCAGGACAAACGCCTAAAAATCGGGACAGTCCCCATTTTATCGGGACGTCTGGTCACCCTAGTGGGTGCTCCAGCCCCAGAGAACCTAGAGAGTCAGTGCCTATGCCCCTGCCTGCACACAGCCCCTAGAAATCCCTTCCCTGCACCCTGAGCTACCCCCTTACCTCCCCCCAAAATAGAAGTCAAATTACATCTATGCCCAAGGGTCATCCCCCACAGGCCCGGAGTCTTGAGTTTCCCTCCCCCCCCTTCCTCCCTGCTGGGCCGTAGAGTTTTTAATAGCATGTTGAGGGTGACTCAGGAAGAAAAAGGTTGAGAACCTCTGGTGTAGACAAGGCATTAAGCTCCTTTTTGGAGTGGGATAGCTGAAACAATGGGAGCCACCCCTCAAAACAGAGGCTACATGCAAGGCCACTCGTAAGCTAAACTATGTGGGTAGAGGGGTTTCACTGGGCACTGAATGCAAATGCAGAGGGCTCGGGTGTATTGTTTTGGTGGAGGAGTGTGTGTGTGCGCGTGCACACGCATGTGCGTGAGAGAGAAGCAGGGAAAGCAGATAGTGAAGGCAGCCGAAAGTGAAAGACAGCCAGAGAAGTACTTTTAGCTGAGAGAAAGCTATGAGAGAGTTCTTCGGGTAGAGAGAAAAGCAGGAAAAAGAGGCTTGGAATATTGAGCAAGGAAACTGTGTCCTGTTTGATCACTACTGTGTTCAGGGAAACAGGACTTTGTGTACATTCTTTGTAAATAAACAGTACTGTATCACAGAAATACCTGACTCCATCATCAATTTCTCCTCCTAATGGAAACAGCTCACAAGACCCTGAATACTGGCTCATCACTTGGGTAAAAAGGGGTATCAGTAATAATAATGGATATCCAGTCAGGCTGGAATAGAATGGCCAAACAGATAAGGGATGGTATGATGTATGTTCATGTGACCACAAACCAAAAGAGAGTTAGTAGGTCTTATTTTAAGCACACCAGTCATGGCTGTATCCCTTTCGGCAAGTATTCATCAGTAATTTAGAAACATGTTCCAGTAAAATATCTGGTTAAGCAGTACCTTAGCTACAGAGATAATATAATTTTTATTTATAATAAAGTATGAATTATTATATATTTACTAAAATGGATTGCATACATAGCTAAAATACTTTGTCATGTTATATTTTTAACATTCAGAAAAATCGCTGTCATATTTTAAGTGTATTTTACATATTCCCAAATATGTGAAACATAACATGTACATACAATATATGGAAAAATATATTCATTTTCCAAATAAATGGTCTCAGCCACAAATCTAATTTTAGAGATGTCAGCTTGTGATGACATCTGCACTATTAGATTCATGTCTGGAAATCACATATTGGCCAGGTTCTCAGTTGCGGAAATAAAAAAAGCTAGGGAAAACTCTCTCTCTCACACACACACAAGACTTTGTAATTCAACCTTCCCAACTCTTTAGTACAACAATTATAAAATGCTGATGTTCTAAAAGGCTGTGCAAAGTCCAATTTAATTTGCAAATTCAGTATTTTACTTTTGGAAAAAAATACATTATAATATTTTAACCATCTCCTCGGCAGCAATGTGTCATCATTGCACTGTCCTGGAAATCCAATGGTAGTACAAGTTTCCTGCATACTTCTACCTCTGGAGCCAAATTGACCAAATATTTTTTAGGACCCAAAGAAATTAAAGCTCTTTAGGTTGTTTCCCCCCCCCCCTCTTCTTTTGCCATATGAGTGAGGAACATTTTTCTTTATTTTTTAAATAAACATTTTAATTTGGAAAGGATCCTAACTA
This sequence comes from Terrapene triunguis, assembly GCF_002925995.2. Taxonomy (NCBI): domain Eukaryota; kingdom Metazoa; phylum Chordata; order Testudines; family Emydidae; genus Terrapene; species Terrapene triunguis. Next base: position 225,913 of record NW_020698066.1, on the reverse strand, counting down.
ATTCTATCACCAACCAATGTACCAAGGCAATGT
>NW_020698066.1:153079-220880 GCF_002925995.2 Terrapene triunguis | reverse complement strand
AGAGCGCAGTAGGGAAAGCGCTGCAGTCTGTCCACACTGACAGCTTCAAGCGCACTGGCGTGGCCACATTTGTGGCACTTTCAGTGGCATTGGGAGCGGTGCATTATGGGCAGCTATCCCAGCATGCAAGTGACTGCAATGTGCTTTTCAAATGGGGGTGGGGTGGGGTGGGGTGGAGTGTGACAGGGAGTATGTTGTGTGTATGTAGGGGGAGAGAGAATGGGTTTTTGGGGTGCTGAGAGTGTCAGCATGCTGTCTTGTAAGTTTAGACCCCCCTCCCCTCCCGCCTCTCTCTCACTCACTCAAAGCAAACGATAAATGTTTGCTTTTTCTCTGAGCTGATAAGCAGCCGGCTTCTCCTAAACGGAGCTTTGAAAGGGCATTTCCGCATTCCTGCAGCCGATTTCACAACAATGACAAGAGTGGCCACTTGACTTAAGGAGATTATGGGATGTTTCCAGAGTGCAGTAACGCAACACCTCGTTCACACTGGCGCCGCAGCACTCCAGCGGGGGCAAACATTATTCCACTCTCCAAGGTGGATTACCAGCAGTGCTGTAGCCACGGAGTCAGAGCGCTCTACGTGCCTTGCCAGTGTGGACGGGGAGTGAGCTAGGGGGCCCGGGGCTGCTTTATTGCACTGTAACTCGCAAGTGTAGCCATGCCCTTAATCTTAACTATAGCCAACTGCCACTCTGCTATAATACAGGCCCAGTTCCTAGTGCTCTGTGCAGCACTACAGGGCAGAGTTAACTTTGCTAATGAGAAGTGAAGGATTCCTTAAAGTAAACCACTACCCCTGAAAGAAATTTGTTACTCTAGTTTCATTGCCCATTCTGAGTGAAATGCAAAAAAGAAATCAACAGGTAAAAATAAATTAGATTCTTAAAAATCTTTCAGTTTTCATAATTTAAGGCCTTATTATAAAAGCACAAAATAGTGTTCTTATTAATACCTTTCTTCAGAAGATTTCAAAACAATTTACAAATATCAACCCTCCTCATCACATCCCACTGAGGCAGGCAAGGGTCTGTATACTCTGTGGCACAATGAGACCATTTGACCCCCTGCTTATTATGGATCGAGCCTGACTGGGTACAGGGTGGAGGCAGGTGGCTCAGGCGGCACTTGCATATGTGCCGACTCCGTGGGTGCTCCAGGGCTGGAGCATCCATGGGGAAAAATTGGTGGGTGCTCTGCACCCACCGGCAGCTCCCCACCCCAGCTCACCTCCACCTTCACCTCCTCCCCTGAGCGCACCTTCCCCGCTTCTCCCCCTAGCTCTCAACACTTGCCGCCACAAAACAGCTGTTTTGCAGTGGCAAGCGCTGGGAGGGAGGGGGAGGAGGGGGAATGCGGCACGCTCAGGGAAGAGGCAGGGCCGGGATTTGGGGAAGGGGTCCAATAGGAGCAGGGAGGAGGCAGAGTTGGGGCGGGGACTTTGGGGAAGGAGTTGGAATGGGGGCAGGGCAGGGCAGGGAGGAGGCGGGGTGGGGTGGAGTCAGGGCGGGGCTGGGGGTGAGTGGGAGGGCCGAGCACCCACCGGCGCCGGGAAAAGTTGTAGCCCTTGGCTCATTTATGGGGCTGGTCCTGCTGAGGCTGACTCCCTTGATCCTGCGGCTGCTGCAGTTTGAACCGCTTAGGCGCCGGGGCTGGGACATAGAGACACAGGGTTTTTAGGGTGGTGCAGGAGTCCTTGAGATCAGGCAATTTGCTGTCTGTTTTTTCCGCAAATAGGGCCCGGCCATCGAAGGGCAGGTCCTGCATTGACTGCTGAGCCTCAGTAGACAACCCAGAGAGGAGCAGCCAAGAGGCTCGCCTCATGGAGATAGCGGAAGCCATGGTGCGAGCAGCACCGTCTGCAGCATCTGACGCCACCTGGAGGGCCACCCTGGGCGCGGTCATGCCCTCATCCAGGATTGATTGGAACTCCTTCTTGGAAGCCTCAGGGAGCGCCCCTTCGAACTTGGCCATGGCTTGCCACATATTGAAGTCATATCGGCCAAGGAGGGCTTGGTGGTTGGCCACTCTCAGCTGAAGGCTGGAAGATGAATAAACCTTTCGTCTGAAAAGATCCATCCTCCTCGAGTCTTTATTTTTGGGGGTGGCCCCGGTTTGTCCCTGCCTCTCCTTGTGTTTAACCACCTCAACCACAAGGGAATTGGGGGCTGGGTGGGAGTATAAGTACTCATGTCCTTTGTTTGGCACGAAGTACTTGCGTTTGGCCCTTTTAGAGATAGGAGCCAAGGAAGCGGGGTCTGCCACAAGGCATTAGTGATCTTAGAACCCCCTTCATGAAGGGGTAGAGCCACCCTGGCAGGAGCCGAGGAGCAGAGGACGTCGAACAGAGAGTCAGGGAGTGTGCACTATGATTCAGTTAACTCCCCTTCATGGGAAGACCAAGAGAGCAAGAGGCTGCTGCAGGAAGGTCCAGCAGGGAAGGAGCACCAAAATGTCAGGTGTTTGGGGCGGCATATATTGCAAATTCTTAGAAAAATGACAGATTCCACAACCGGAACATTGCAGAGTCCACAGAGTCCTGATTGGGGCAGCTCACAGCTGTGGGGCTGCTGTTCCAGGCTGTGTGCAGACTTGGGTGAGCATCATTGCATTGGTTACACTCTGTTTTCATTTTCAAGGTTCTGTATGCAACCAAAAGGACTAAAAATACTATTTAAAAAAATGAAAGCTGAGATTCTGGAGCACAATTCTGCTGCATGAGATGAACTTCCTGGCAAATGCAACAGAATCCATGAGGTTCTAATGTGAGTAGTATTATATTTAATTTGCAGATTGAGAAACTGAGGGCAAAAATCCATCCCATTGCAGAAGGCCTACACATGCTTTATGCACCGAGACGCCTAGTCCTATTTGCTAACCACTAGAGCATGCTGCTTCCAAATTTGTAACAGAGGACCTCATAGCTCCCTGTAGCTGCAGGAAGCTAAACTGGAAGTACTTTGTTTGAGAGTTTCCTCCCATATATTTCTCCCCAATTGTTCTATGGGAGGAAGGTGTGACGTCGTGCTGGCCCTGGGTCTCTAGTCGCTTCCGCATGTCTGTGCAGCACCAGTGGTGCTATGTAGACAGGACTACTACAGTCAGAAACTATGCCCAAGTATCTCACACCGCACATACCCTTTAAAGGGAATCCCAGCAAGGCTTGGACCAGAGCTGGGTAAAAATTCATTTTCGCATTTATTTATTTTTTGCCATTTTGCATCAGGATGAAACTGAGACCTTTCAAAAATTTTCTCAGTGAGTGTCCTAATCACTGGGTTATTGGCTATTCTGATCTAGAGTGACCAGACAGCAAGTGTGAAAAATCGGGACGGGGGTGGGGTGTAATAGGAGACTATATAAGAAAAAGACCCAAAAATCAGGACTGTCCCTATAAAATCGGGACATCTGGTCACCCTATTCTGATCTCTCTCTCACGCTCGGTCCTTGTGACAAGAAATTCCATTCTGGAGCTGAGAAACCCTCCCATAGAAACTGATATATTGCCACAAAACGTTTTGGTTTTGATGAATCAGCATCTTCCAACAAAACATTTTGTTAGAAAATCCCCGACCAGCTCTAGTTGGGACCTGCCCAAAACTGTATTACCTTTTTGCCCTGACTATTACACAGGGGCAATGGGAGGATTCAATGGATCCCCTTGACTTGCCCTCCGCTCATCCCCAGAACCCAATGAAGCCCTTTGTGGGGCCTCGGGAAGGGGGAAACAATGAAATAGAGGTAGCTGACCCCCCAACTTCCACACAGGAGGAGGAAATTCATGTGAAGAGGGTGCACAGAACTAGGGGATACAATCGGGTTAAATAAAGTATATTTTAAAACGCTGCATAATTTTCATCTCTTTAAACCTACTAAGAGGATATTATAAACAATGGAGAGGAAGACAAAGTAAAAATCTAATAACAAACAAACAAAATAACCCTGATAGTGTCTTGTACATTTACTTTCTTCAGCATATTAAACCGAACTCAATAAAACATGTGAACTTTATATTTTTACATAGTAATTATTGATTATTATTAATATTATTGCTTACTGGCCTGGCATCCTCCGCTTTCTCTCCCTGAGTCTGCTCAGTCCTCCAGGAATGAAGTGTGATTTTTACAGTTTACATCGCATTGCAATGATTTATATGTGGGTTCTGGCTTGTCACATGATGTCCTTTGACCTGCACAACATGATGTAAGTGTAAGAATCACACCCATTCTCATAGAACCATAACACAGTGTTCACCACACCACCCACAAACTGGGGTACATGCCTTTTTATTTTATTTTTGGCAGCTCCCTGAATTACTTGTAGGTAGCTCTGCACGTTCCTGCTTTTCATTTAACGAGGTGCAAACACTGTATAAATAAAATAAAAAGCTCCCTGTGGCTAACAGACTGCTGTTGACTGCCACATACTGAAAAATGTTTGTCTCCATTGCTGTTGCTTAATAATTCAAATTTTATAAACAAAGAAATCATTCTCTCTTTCCCTCCCTCTCACCCCTCTCATCTGGTTTTGGGGGTTAGAAGCTTGGATATAGCAGCAAAAAAAACTTCAGCTGCCAGTATACAGTACTATCAATGCATACAATAGTTGTACAGTACTACAGTGTTTTCTGAGTATCTCAGGCACACAGGCTCCGTATCCCTTAGGATCCATATGTCCACCAGTGCAGTGCTTGTATGTAAATACTGCATTGTCTGTTGGATATTTCAGTTCCCTTTACATAAGATTTGCCGTCCAAGGCCAGACACTTTTATATTGTCTCTGTTTCTGGCATCAGCTGATACCGGAGGCTTCAGAAGGTAAAAATTTGTCACATTAACAATGTAATATTACTAAGTTATCTATTAAGATGCCCAGACAGGTTACATGAAGTTACACTGAGAATCAGTGCCACAGTCAAGAATAGAATCCAGCTCTTCCGGGCCTCTATTCCTCTGCTCTATCTACTAAAGACTACTATTTCTCAAATCTCCTCATTGGTGACCAAGTCTCTCCATCCAAGGACTAGAATCTTTCACAGACACTTGTTTTCAAAGGCATCTAGTTTTCTAGATAACGTTTTAATAGATCTTCAGCTCTTGCTACCATATGTTAGCACTGAGATTACATTCCAGTTGAAAATTCTGGTTTTTTTTTGGTACTATGTATCTTTCATTTCCATATGTTGTTGAGTTTAGTGGATGCTGTGGATGCCTTTCCTATTCTTGATGTTATTTCTTTCTCGAGGTCTCCATTCACTAATACAGTGCTGACCAAGTAAATGAACTGTTTCAACCTTCTTGATGTTTTTGCCTTCTAACATGATGTTACTGCTTGACGTCTGGGTTTCAAGGATGTTTGTTTTGGCATAACTGATTTTGAGCCCTACTTGGTCTGCTGTTTTTGCCAAGGTATCTGTAGCTTTTTTGGGGTGTCATTCAATAGCATAATATCATGAGCAAAGTCTAGGTCTTCTAGGCATTTGCCATCTACCCATGCTATGCTAGTCTTTGTGTTGTTCATACATTTCTTCATTATCCAGTCTGGGGATTTAAACCTAACTGGTTTAAACCTAACTGGTTTAAATTATTTAGATGCAATATCTTTCCCCTTATCATTACACTGACTGATTTTTAAATCAGTATAAAACTACCAGAAGCTTTATAATCCTATGGGCTCCTATAACAACTTCCAGCAAACTGCTTCAGATATGTATTGTCTTCCACCTAGAGGTTGAAATCTCTCAGAACCTGACGATGCTACTTGGTGGGCAAGACTGACCACTTGTGTCATGGATTCATGTCTTTCTTGGCTGGTTAAAGCTAATGAGAGGGCAGTATGCTGTAACTGCTGCTGCTGGAGACCATTACTGCTGCTTTTCAGGTCAGGGACCCACATGTACATATATGCGTACTGATTTTCCACCGACTTGCACCTTGTGCATTTGTTTACACGTATGCAAAGGTGAGTGCGAAGTGGGTGTAAAACACAACTATTCTGGTCTAGTAGAATTTTATGCCCACTTTGCACATGTGTAAAGGACTACACAGAGTGCAAGGCAATGGAGAGTCAGAGCAGATGTGTGGCTCTTTCTTTAAAAAGTCTATTTTTGTTGTTAACTTTGGTGAACTATTGGCTACTCCCTTATCTTCCCTTTTTGGAAAAGGTTATTCAGAAGATGGTGATTGAACAGCTTCAGTCCCATCTGGAAACAATTAGATTTTCTGACACCTATCATTCTGGATTCAGATCATCCCACACCATGGAGAAAGACCTTAACATGATGGATCACCTTCTCCTAACAATGGACAAAGGAGATATGTCTTTGCTACTAATGCTATATATAGGCTTCCAAGGGAGGTTGTGGAATCCTGTCATTGGAGGTTTTTAAGAACAGGTTGTCAGACAAACACCTGTCAGGGATGATCTAGATATATTTGGTCCTGCCTCAGCACAGGGGGCTGGACTTGATGACTTCTCGAGGTCCCTTCCAGCCCTACATTTCTATGATTCTATACTGGCAAGAGAGAAAATGATAGGGTTTTGATATATAAAGGCTGCCCAATAAGGGGAAGAGAAGGGCTAGAAGGTACAAGTTCTGACATGCCCTAACATGGTGGCTTTTAACCTTTCCAGACTACTGTACCCTTTTCAGGAGGCTATGTCATATGTACCCCAAGTTTCACCTCACTTAAAAACTACTTGCTTACAAAATCAGACATAAAAATACAAAAGTGACACAGTACAGTATGACTGAAAAAATGCATATTTTCTCATTTTTATCTTATAATTATAAAATAAATCAACTGGAATATAAACATTGTACTTACTTTTCAGTATATAGTATATAGAGCAGTATAAACAAGACATTTTATGTATACAATTTTAGTTTGTACTGACTTTGCTAGTGCTTTTTATGTAGCCTGTTGTAAAACTAGGCAAATATCTAGATGAGTTGGTGTACCTCCTGGAAGACCTCTGCATACTCCCAAGTGTACATGTAACACTGGTTGAGAATCACTGCCCTAACAGATGTGTGCTGGAGATAAAATGCCTTGACAATAAAACAATATGCATGTGTTAGGACATAGTGAAGCCTAGTTTCTTGTTTCCTCCAGATGTGATATGACTCTTTGCATTTCCCAGAGACAAGTCAGAGCTCTTTACCAATGGGACACCCTTAATATTATTATTACTAATAATAATACCTAGTTCTTATATATCACTTAAGCACTGTATATTTGCATGTAGCTATATATGTGAACCATTACTGTTGGTATACTCTTCTGGAATATTCAAAAGCTTAACAGCACACTTAAACAAGTAACACCTCAGTTCTGCAGGTCTGATGGACGATCCTCAATTTAGCATTTTAAAGGAGTAGGAAGCTCCTCTTTTGGAGGCAGGGGTCAGGAAGGAATTTTTCACTGATCTTGTTTTTACCCACCCCCAGACTGGCATGCTTGCTTTCCTTTGGCACAAAAAGATTTTAATCATTTCATAGAACATTTGTTAAGGACCTAAAGATTTTAAAATTAAAAATGTACAGGATACCATTTAATTACAATCTCATGCATATAAAATTTAATATTTTCTAATGCATTTTAAAAAAATTCCAGGCTGAGAAACTAGTCCTTAAGAAGGCGTATATATATATATATATACACACACACACACACACACCTATGAAATAATTTAAATAGTTTATACCTGAACATTGGTGTTCTGTCTTCAGACAGATGGCCAAATCCTGCACACTGTAGTTATGCATGTATTTTGGGGCCAATCGGATTTTTTTTTTTTGCATGAGTAAGACTAGCAAAATATAGGCTCCTTTCGAGGGTTAACAAATAGCAAATATCAGGTTTGTTTTATTTCAGTAGCTACATCATTAGTAAAAGAATCAAATGAATAAATCCAAAGAACTCCAAAAGGTTATTTTCCCCTTGCTATCATGTTGTACATTAATATCTGTTATATTTAACACACATTTGCTGTAATAAATAATGTAATCAGATAATGATATTAGGCCAAGGACTGAATGGGCAGGAAACTGACCTAACTTCTAACCCCTAGTGGTGGTTGTCCTTCCAGATTAGGTCTGAAACAGATTGGCAGGGCAATGTAGAGAAACTCCCTTCTATGTGTTTTCTGTGCATAAACAGAAGACTTCAAAGCTATCAATCTAAAACCCTTTGCAAGGATTAAATTCACACACACCAGAGAGAGAGAATGCGGAGGGAGAGCATTATGTATCTAGATTAATCAAATCTATTCTATTTAAGGTATTTCTAGGGCATCCAGCACCGAAGTCTCCCTTGAAGATCACACATAGAGACTCTTGAGCTTGAGCCATTTCTACTAGACTGTGAAAATAACTTTCTGCAGGTTCAACACAGTAGCAACGTAATCTGCACTGCAGCAAGGTATCAGCCCCCTTTCATTTACTACACTGGGGCGGGTGCAGAGGGAAGGCAGAGGCAGCCTCCGCTTGCAGTCTCCTCTCTCGATGGCTCTGCGTTTCTCCAGCAGGCTGGCCTGTTCCTGTCCAACCTCATATGTCTAGGGGGGGAAATCTTAAGAAGCCGGGGGGAAAAAAACCCATCCCCAAACGAGAAAATGAAAAACAACATTTCTGAGCTCCGCTCAGTTCCAACAGCAACACGAAACTATGTGCCGTTTATGTATTTCACGAAATGGCTCCTGGCACAACTCAGCCCCTTTCGGGCTGCATCCATTCCCGGAGGCTTCCTTTTAGTCTTATTCGGGCACGTGTTAGGGGAGTGCTGACAGTAAGGGACACAGAGTGCTGACAGAAGCTGCAATCTTCCCACACAAAGCTCTGTCAGTGGACTTCATTCCTGAGCGGCCCTAGCCCGTTAGTCTGGGCCCTGCATAGCTGGCTGATGTACTTCTATCTTGATCTGCAGCCCTCACCCCAACCTCCGCTCCAGACCTGGGATTCCCCACCGCTCAGCCAACGCACCTGGCTCCTCACCTACACTCGCCTCTCTGCTCTGCCCTTTCCGTCCTGGGTTCCCACACAATCTAGTCAGTTCACCTCAGCCTGACCTGCAGCATCCCTTCTGCTAGTCCAGCCCTGGGAATCCACACCGTTCAGCCCATGCACTCAGCCCTGACAACAGCACCCCTTGCTATCCCAGATCTGGACCTCTTCTGAGCTGAGACTGCCAAACTACGTGGTGAGGTGTATGTGGTGCAGACCACACAATCTCCACACGTTCGAACCCAAATCTCCAGAGATGAAAGGCCCCTCCGTGAACTCACCACTTGCAGCACCACCCGCTATCTAACTCCCCTTCTTTCAGGCAGGGATTTCGCCTGCTTGATGCTTGCAGCTTCCCCCTTTCTCTCCCTCTGGGCTTTTACATTTCTTCCACTCTGACCCATTAGGTATTTACTGACAGCGCAATGTGACTTTTAACACCGGTTCTCCATGTGCACTGCCCTGCAGAATTGGGCCAGATAAAACCGCTCCCCAAACCCAGCTGGCTGGACATTTTCCTCCCGCTCTACTCTCTCACTGTAGCAGCCAAGCGAAGGATTCCGCTTTCTTTCTCTCTTTCTTTTTCCATCCCTCCCTCCGTTAGTGCAAGACGCAAGATCCTGCCGAGGGAAAGTGCTCATTTAAATCATCTCCACCACCGATCCTGCGCCTGAGGCTCAGAGGAAATAAAACCCCTTTATAGCCAACCTCCTGCGGCTAAGGACTTAATAGCATGGCAATGGCTCCAGGCTCTAAGAGATTCACACTCACCTTTGTCCAGTACATGGGATCTGTCTGTTTCCTCCTCCAGATCGTCTCTGTTGAGGCTGATGGTGAGTTCAATGCAGTTCGGGCTGAGTTAGTATTAGTGGAATCAGATTTGTATGTTGTTATTGCAAAATAAAAATAAAAATAAATAAACTTAAATATACGCCCCATTCCGGGTTAAGGAACGCCTGATTCGGAGTTTTTGAAACTCTATAAATATCCTGGGGTTAAACAGAGAAAAGAATTAAGATCTCATAAGGTTGAGATTATGTTATTAGAACAAAATTATGTGACTGGGAACTTGTCCAGGGGAAATAATAATAAAAAGGCAGGATAAGAAGAAGAAAAAGAATTAGTTAAATTTTACAGAGTTTCTCCCACAATCAGTATGTCTCCCCAAATATCGAACCTGACATCTCCTCAGTACAGGTCCCTCTGGTTTTTAAGCATCAGGTACCTGAAAAACAGGAAGACAAAAGTCAAAGACTTTTCCCAGTAACGTCTTCTCGCCGGTACTACAGACGCTCAAGACATCTGCCAACGTTACTGCATGAGCGTAAATTTCTTCATTTCACTGCGAGGTGATTTCAATGGAACATGAATTTGGCTGAAAGCACCAGCTACTAGCTACCATGAAATGATCCTTTTTGCTCTCTGACAATAATCTGAATGGACTGTATGCTTTTCCTTCCTAGAAGCCTGTACAGTTTTAACGATTTCACCTTAATTAATGGTGATCAAACTGCCTTAACAAGAACATGATTTATTATAAAAACAACAGTCTGTTTTCCTGGGAGAGAGCATGCTGAATGGCCACGCTTGTTTCTTCATTCTCACAATCCGGGTAGAGTTATGCCTGATTTCAGTTTTTTAAGTACACTAACCTCATTCCGTTGATGTTTGCTATGTGATTACAGAAGATGGTAAGACAAACACTATTGAATAACAAGAATGTTTTCATTTTGCTCCGAGAATATTTCGTCTCCGTTTTTTGTCTTCGATTTTCATTTAATAATTGAAATAAGAGACGGAAGAAAAAACGGAGACAAACTTTCCTTGCATCTGTATGTTTATTGCATGCTGTGTATAATAAAGGTTTATGCAGCAGAATCCACTGTCATGAATTTGGTGACAATGAAACTGAGTTAAGAATGAAGACGAAGGAAAGATCACATCCTTTCAAAGCACTGTAACTTGCAAAACTGCAATTCCAGTTTTAGTGAAGGATCCTCATATAGCAAAACTGCTTTGTGGGGAGAAAAAAATACTTCACTATATTTGGAAACAGGGAGACAGAGAAAGGAATAATTATTTTGCTTGGTTAAGAAAGCTTTTCCTTAAGTATCAGTGGTAGCTATCCCAGAGACCTTACTGCATGTCTGGAATGACTGGCTTCTGGTTCCATCCTAAACTGACCTCCTCTGAGATAGCCAAGAGAAAAGGTGGTTGAGATAATATCTTGTATTGTACCAACTTTTGCTGGTGAGAGAGAGAGAAACAAGCTTTGGAGCTTTTACACAGAGAGGAAAAAATGTTGAACAGTATTTCAGTGACCATTTTTAGAGGCTTACTTAAGGGAGTTCATGATATATTTTAATGGGCATTCAGTAGTTTGTCACATTCATCTTACACATGAAATATACACAGATATGGTAAAATAATTAAGAATTACAGGAAAGAAGATGTACAGTACAATATAAGTGCAAAGCATTATTATAAAATGATAAATAGTCTCCATTTTTATTTAACTTCTTCTAAGTGACATTCTGGAAAACTTGTTTGTTCATTATTACCAAGCTATTCAATGTGTTTTCTTTTTATCGTGATTTAAGCCAACTCCTGTAATCCTGAGAAATCACTTTATGTGACGTTATGTCAGTATGTAGAATTGCCAGATTTAAACAGATCTGAGAGTATAAACCAGGAACAATATTTCCTTTCATAATAGATTCTGAACTGGCCTGAACAGGAAACCATCTTCTCATTTGTGAAAATTATAGATGAAAATTTAATTTTACAGACAATTTCTGCTCTGTAAGGTCTGGAGATGTGAGTGGTGAAATGACAAAAAACAATTCTGGATAATATATATATTTGTTACTTTTAACAAAAAATAACAGTGTTTTGCAAACTCCTGAGGGGATTTAGAGTATACTTGTAAAAACCTCATGAAACCAAGCCGGGCCTCTATATAGGCAAACCTCAGAAACTGGTTACAATATATTTCCCTAAGGGAGACTCTGGCTTTATTCTCTGACATGGAAGTAATGACATAGTGTAGACAATATAACTAGAGATCATACAAACCTGGTGGAGGTGTAAAGCCTGAAGGATTATTTGATCTCTTTTGACTAATAGTTCACCACAACAGACATGGACGTGGTGTAGCTAGAATCCATGAAGATGTAGGTAGAAGCTAAAATAAAATATAGTTTAGAATTGCTGTGTGACTTATATAAGTTAAGGCTATGTCTACACTGGCAACTGAACAACAAAACTTTTGTCTTTCAGAGATGTTAATCCCCCAACCTCCCTGCCCCCAGAAAGACAAAAAGTTTTGCTGACGACAAGCGCCAGTGTGAACAGCTCTTTGTCGGCAGGAGAGCGACAAACAGCTACACTGTGTGCCTTTTAGCAACACGGCTATAGTGGCACAGCCCTGTCGCTAAAAGCTGCGTAGTGTAGACATAGCTAATGGCACCTGGACTGAGGTCAGTCAGATAGAAGCTTCCCTAAGACCCTGTTTCTCCTTTAATTTACACTAGTGTAAATCAGGAGTATTTTAACTCCATTAAAGTCAGTGGAGTTACTACAGAATAAAACAAGGGTAAGTAGAGAACTAAGTCCTAAGGCTGTTCACCCATGACAATCACAGGTAGATTCCAGATTTGTACATGGAGGGAATGTATAGTCACAAGGATTTACATGGATAGCTTGAATTAGTACATCTAGGTGCACATCAAAATAAACTCTAACCCTCACCCTTGTAAAGACGGAGATTTTAGCTATGTCATTATGGTCATGACTGGCCTCAACTATACCGGTGTAAATGTGCAGTAACTGGAGTTTGCATTTACACTGGGTTAAATGAATCAGGCCCAGTAAAAGTTGTATAAGAATTTAAACTTTTACCCTCTGTTTTACCTTTTTCACAGCTGCCAAAATGCCCATATATACCAACAGTAGTTTTCCATAGAACATTTGGTCAGATGAACAAAATGTTGTAACAGTGTGACAGTAATTAATCAGTACAATATAATATTGAAGTGAACAACAGTAGTTTACTTTTGGCAAAAGCTTGCAAAATTGCTCCAGCAAGAAGTAATTTTATTTTTTAGGTTTTGTGTTACATGTAAAACATTTTGCCCGCTCCACTAATTGGGTCAGTACATAGATTGCAAGTGGAAGTAATTCCAGGAATTCTGAATCCATAAAGTTAGACACAATTAGACACTGGCCTGAGCTACAAAATACTGACCTCAAACCATATCTAATGTTTCTAAAATTAGGCTGTTGTGGGACTCAAATATGGGGTTTTGGTTCATTTCTCAAATACAATCGAGAGTATTCTCGTCTCAATATGTGCTTACAAAACTGCCATTAATGTTCACACACACACACAGAGTGCAGGCTAAACCCCCACTATTTCAAATGTGAGGTTTCTTCTTATGGAACCATCAGTAAACAAAAAAGTCAGAGGAACTAATGGACAGATGAAAAACTGATACATTTAAGAGAATAAAGGAAAAGTAATAAGAAGCAACTTCCTGTACTGAAAATGGATTAAGAAAGCTGTGACAAAGGCAGCTTCCAGTTCCCTCCTGATCACTTGGTTCCTGTTGCTTTTATCTATTTAGATGGAAGGGAAAATAATTTTTAAAAAATGTAAAATAAAAAAAAACATCATATACTGATTCTTTACATTAAGGGTGTAAATCAAACCCAAGAGAATGAATGGGAATTTTCCTTTATCCTATTCTAGATGATTTGGTGGTCTCTTCTGGCCTCAAACTCTATGATTCTATTTTTGTTTTATTATCTCTAGGAATTTGTGCATGAGCAGCAGGTGAAAGCAATTCAGGTTTCCATTTACACAGCGCAGAAAATAAATTTGTCAGCTGCATCAATAAATAAATAAAAATCCAGCCCTTATTATGGTAAAACAGAAGGTAAAACTGAATTTACCTGAGTAAGGAGTGCAGAGTTGGTCTCCCACTTTGCTATTTCTCCGATTATGCAATATTTTAAGCAGTTTCAATTAAATAAGAAGCAATCATTCCTTTTAGATCCTTACAGAAATAAACTCTCCATTCATGAACAAGCACAGCTGATAATTGCCAAAATCTTGCTGTCTGTAATTGAACGCTCCACCCTTGTTATTACAGCCAAGGCCATTGCACTCTATAGCCATAGAAACAGCAACAAAATTGCTTTCTCACTACAGAATGGAATAATGACCCCACAAAATGTACCTCTCCCTATTTCCAAACGGTCACCACCTCTGGTTTGATGTGACTCGTCAGGTTATATAACTTCAGGGGACAAGCCTGCTGGCATCAGGTCATGGGGTCAGTAGACTAGGTGGGCATTTTTGGGGAGTCAGCAGGTCTGTGTTGGATGTGCACAGACTGGGGGTGGGATTGGAGGAATCCATACCATTGGCCTACTGGTTTTTGGCGATTAAGCAGGAAAGGGGCTGTATTATTGTTCAATGGAACTGCTCCATGGTTGGGAACCCTCTATAAAAATGAGCTGCAAACGATTTTTTGAACGCTAAGTTTATGGCTTTTCTTGCTTTGCTTTTCTCTAATGCATAAAGAAAGCCTGAAAAGTGTTGGTCAAAGAAACAGGGTTTTTTATTGTTGTTGTTGTTTTATTTTTGGCTTGCTTTTTATTTTAGAAATGTTACGAATGTAAAGTCTGTTCTGGCCTTAAGTCATACCCAAAGGAGCTCAATCTATTTAGCTCACCAAAGAGAAGGTAAGGGCAATTTGATTACGTCTATAATCACTGGCAGAGGGAGAAGATGTCTGGAAGTAGAGAGCTCTTTAATCTATCAGACAAAGGCATAAAAAGGTTCAGCGGCTAGAAGTTAAAGTCAGCAAATTTCAAATGGAAATAAGGTACAGTGCATGTAAGGACCATTGAAACAGATTACTAAGGAATGAGGTGTAAATTCTCCATTTCTTGGAGTCTTTGAAACAAGATTGGATGTCTTTCTACCTGACATATTCTAGTTCAGCCACAAATTATTGGTCTGGAGACAGGAGTCACAATGTGAAATCTAAGGGCTTGGCTACACTTTCGAATTACAGTGCATTAAAGGAGCCCCGGCAGCACTAGCTCACTACCCGTCCACACTGGCAAGGCACGTAGAGCGCTCTGACTCCGCGGCTAGAGCACTCCTGGTACTCCACCTCAGTGAGTAGAATAACGTTTGATGTGCCCCCATTGGTGGAGAGCCCCAGCGTCAGTGTGAACGAGGTGTTGCATTACTGAGCTCTGATCCGTCTCCGGAAACCTCCCATAATCCCCTTAAGTCAAGTGGCCACTCTTGTCATTGTTTTGGATATGCCCTTTGAAAGCTCCGTTTGACAGCCGGCTGCTTATCGGCTCCAAGACAAAGCAGCCATTACTGTGGAATGCTGTGTGAGAGAGAGAGAGGCTGGGGGGGGGGGGGGGGGGGGTGCGGCGTCTGGAACTTTAAGAAAAGATGCTGACACGCCCCCCGCCCCCCCAAAAACCCCCCCCCCCCCCCCCCCATACACACAACACCCCCCCTCTCACACCCCCCCCCCCCCCCCCCCCCGCCAATTTGAAAAGCACATTGCAGCCACTTGCATACTGGAATAGTTACCACAATGCACTGTTCTCTGTGGCTGTTGCAAGAGCTGCTAATGTGCACTGTGCACTGGCAGCTGTCAGTGTGGACAGACTACAGCGCTTTCCCTACTGCGCTCTACAAAGGCTGGTTTAACTCAAAGCGCTCTACATCTGCAAGTGTAGCCATGCCCTAAGTTTTATTACACAGGAGGACAGATTAGATGATCATAATGGTCTCTTCTGGCCTTAAAATCTATATATCTCTGGATTCTCCAAGGCATCTTGTCTTCTATATATCAGAATGCATTTTTTTTACTGTAAACTATTTGGGGCAGAAACTATCTTTACTTTTGTGTGTTACAGGGTGTTGAATATATTGTTCATGCTAATCAAATAATAAATAATAACTTTCATAAGAACATACATAAGAATGGCCATACTAGATCAGAACAATGGTCCATCTAGCCCAGTATCCTGTTTTCTGATAGTGGCCAAATGCTTCAGAGGGAATGAACAGGGCAATTTTGAGCGATCCTCCATCCCCTGTCACCCAGTCTCAGCTTCTGGCAAAGCTTTTCTTTTTCCAACAGATCAAAAGCTAAAAACAGAATAGTGTAATAATATCAGTACATTTAGAGGCTAAAAAAGCAATGCAGTGATTGTGAAAACCACTCACTGACCTTTGCTTTATAAAATGCAAACTGCAGCAAATTAATCAAGCATCAAGAACACTACAGTACAATTGTCAAAAACAAAGGCCATTTAAAATACTTAATAATTTTGATACATATACTAGTGTTTTTGTGAACTGTGTTGTCTTATGCATTAGGACAGAGAAAACAAAAAATCTGCAGCAGAAATCAACATCTACTACAGTGGAATTTGTTACGTTTTACATATACAAAGAGAGACATACATCACAGAATCCAACAATACCTGCTATCAGGATAGACCTTTACGTGCTGTGAAATTCTAAAGGTCCTGGACATAACACTTCTTCTTATAAAATGCTCCCAACTATATCTAACTGGCTGCTCTTACTATAGAAAAACATTGCCTGTAAATGGAATGTCATTAAATATTAATGTCTTGCACTGTTTACTAAGGCTAGACTCCTACTGGCTTCAAGAAGTAATCTTGCCTGAGTACTAAAGCATTGAGCCCATTACTATTGATTAGTGATTGGAAGAAGAGACCGAAATTTTTGCCCAAAACTTGAAATGAGCTTTCTGAGGTTAGAAAAAGGTTGGTTTACAACTCTACTCTTCCTGGTTTCAGCTGGAACCTGAAGAAGAAATACCAAAATACTGCAAGGAAGACTATTCTCACGGTATCTCTGAACTTGCCAGAACCAAGAAGTGCATGAAATCTCTTGAGAAAGTCTCACAAGAATTCCAGATCAATTTCTAGGCCAAAGAGGCGTGACTAGTTTGAACAGGCTAAAAATAAGCATGCAAAATTTAGGGAGGGATTCTGTTTCCACACTAGTCCCCCTGGCCAGCCCTGGTGTGGGAGCATGGTGGGACAGAGATCAGGTGTGAGGAAGCATGTTAGGGGTAAAGGGGGGGTGGAAATAGCACCAGAGCGTTAAGAGGAGTTCTGGGCTGCTCTGAGTGCACAGAACACCCTGTGGCTAACTAACTGATGCCAGGCCCCCACTGATGGCTTAAAGCCACCTTTGCCGCCCCAGCCCGTGGGCTATGCCTTTTGTGCTGTATCTCCAGGAGGCTATCTAAAGCAGAATGAACCTGAGAACCTCCTGAGGTTATCAATCTAAAAGGATTAACTCCATCTATCTAGTACTTCCGTCACAATATGTTAAGCTCTCAGCCCTAATGTCAGTATATGTGCCCCCAGATCATTAATGTTTTCCTCATTTACATTTTGTGTGCATATGAATTTGCCCCTGATAAAAGTGAAGGGCTCATAAGCAGTTACTACACTGGTGTAAAAATCCCCAATGTAGATAAGCCTTTTCAACCAGCAACCTGAAAATCAAAATTTTATTAATTATTTATTATTTATTATTATTATTATTATTATTATTATTATTACTCTAGTGCCCAGTAGCCAGAGCCCCACGGTCAGGGCCAGCTCCTGGCACCAGCTTACCAAGCAGGTGCTTGGGGCGGCCACTTCGGAGAGGGGCGGCATGTCCAGCTGTTCGGCGGCAATTCGGCAGACGGTCCCTCACTACTGCTCGGAGCGAAGGACCTCCCGCCGAATTGCTGCCACGGATCGCGATCGCGCCTTTTTTTTTGTTTTTTTTTGTTTGGCTGCTTGGGGCAGCCAAAACCCTGGAGCTGGCCCTGCCCACGGTGCTAGGTGCTGTATAAACACATAACAAAAAGGCAGGCCATGTCTCAAAGAGCTTGCAATTTCAATAGGCGAAGATGCACTTGAAATTCTATTCATATATATTTTGCAAGCCCTCCATTAGAAATGTTTCCAAGCCAAATTCTTCTTGGGATATGTGCACAAAACATCCACTGATTTAAAAGCTGCAACTTTGTACATGAGGGCTGAATTTGACCAAAAGCTACTTTTACCATTTTGATTACTCATTTCAGTTATCAAATGATGAGGCTCCCAAGAATGCCCGCCTATAAATAAAGTTATACGTTAATAGCTCCAAAAACTTCTGTAACACCATTATAAGATGTGGAATTCAAAATCAATATTGTAGTTTTGATTTATATAAGGGAACTTACCAAGTAGGTGTACTAGTATATTTTTCCTTTCATTCCCCAAAACACTGCTCTAATGTGACACTACTGCAAATGATGTAGACACATTGGAAATGCCAACTGTCTTGCAAGTCAAATACCAGAGGATTAAAGCTTATTCGTTTTATTTCATTTTAAATGAGAAAGCAAATAAAACTGAGAACACATGTTACAAATTAGGCAGATAGCCATAATGTTCTTGAAAACTTTAGAAAAAGTATATAGGTCAATCTGGTATCCAGGTCAGTCTTGTTTATTTGTACCTCATCTAACCAAAACTTCCTAGTAACTTTTCCCAACACACTGGATCTGTCTCATGTTCCCCTAAAATCTATTTATCCAAATATTTTGTACATCCACAAAACCTTTCAGACAGGTAGGACTGTACTATATTTAAAAAAAAACCCAACTAAATAGGTTGTCAGAATCTTCTGAATTTTCAATAAAGCCTCATTGAAGAGCAGTGCTTGATTTGCCATAATTACCTGCACACTAACAATAAATAAGGAAAGTTGTCCCTTAGCTCTCAGTCTTGGTTGGCTGGAAAAGGAAACAAGCTTTGGTGCAATCCTGCAAAGTTGCAATTGATATGGACTGCTGGTAAAAAAAAATTAATGATGAGCTGCACTGCCTCAGATTACATTTTGATGGAGCCTGATCACTTACCAACTTAGTTTTCTCTTACATTCTTTTAATTAAAATGTTTGTGGATGAAAGTAGTGCTTATTAAGGTGAAGGACTAACATTTACTGCTCAAGTCAGATGCTGCATATGGTTGCCCCAGACAACTCTGCTGGTGCACCTCAGTCCTGAACAGAGACCTTCAACTGTGCTGACCTGTGTGATGGCTTAGTAATGTAGACAAATTCCCTGTTGGAGAGATCCCAAATGGTGGTGGTGAAAACATGCTCTACTTTCCTTTGGGGGTCTCACTGGATACATTAGATTTTTAGGTAGCAGTTGTGGCACCTTTTTTCAGGCTATAGTGGGTCCCAGGTCTGCCAACATCTCCTCTGATGAAGACCTTGACACAGTCATCTGCATATTTCTGATCATCAGGCTACATTACTGCCATGCACTCTATTTGTTGCCTTTGAAAAGTATTCAGAAGTTTCAGTAGTAGAAAATGTAGAGGCTTGTTGTCTTCTCTGCTCTGCACTGGCTCCAGCTCATTTCTGATGGGAATTCAAGGTGTATGTACAGTGCCTACCACATTAGAGACCTAATCTTTGATTGGGGTCTCTGTGTGTTAGCTGAAACATAACTCAACATTTCTCATTGCAGGAATAGTGATCCTCTTGATTGATCTCATTGTCAATTACTGGGGTTAAAATCTCTGCTGCTGATGGCAGGATGTTGTCAGTCATAGGGCCACATCTCTGGAAGTTATTCCCTCCAGCAGTCTGCTAGAGCCAAAGTTTAGTTAGATCCAAGGTGGGGGTTATCTGTTTGCTAAAGCCAGAAGTGCTTGAGGAAGGTGATGGGCCTGGCATACAATGTAGGATGGATCGCCTGAAGGGTTTCTGAGCTAGTTTAGTCAGGGCCTATGTAATCTGGGATGAGGGAATTTGCTACCTAATGCCCCAATTGCTGTCGAATTGTGCTGTAGAATCTAAGATTTTATTTAAATAAAATGTTACTTATGATAACAAAGAAGCCCTTCCTGACATAAACTGTTGTAATCTGATGTACTGCTGTCTTCCTGGGTCTGCAGACATCCAAAAACAAATGCTCTGAGACTTGCGTTAGCTCAGTGGGGTGTTAACTTGAAAACCGAATTATGAAAATGTAAATGTCAACATTGTTAATTATTTTGCTGCTTATCATTTTTCGCGGAATCAGCTAGCAAATATGCTTATTCTACAAATCAATCATGTCCTAGGCTGCCTTTGATGCAAAATCCTACCTGCCCTCTGCCCAACTGCTAAAACCTCCAGCTTCTACCCCGATAAAGTCCACAATGCAGGAATGCGTTGTAAGAACAAAAATCTGCAGTGCATTGAAAATTTAAAGTCAGGGTAAAATAAACTGAGTTTAAAACAAAATCAAACAATAAGGAATACTCTGCTGATTCTATTAGTCATTTTCATATTTCATTAAATAAAAGCCTTCCACTTTTTAAAAATTTACTTGGAAGTGCTGCATATTTTCCAGTCTGCAGCTCCAGTCTGATATGAAAACCATGGTGATTTGTGGCAGAATTTAGGTCCAGGTTATTGCAAAGTATATGAAGCCTTTCCTTTCCTAGTAGAGACTGGGAATTAATTTGTTGCTGATATGGAAGAGCAAGTTACATTGCTAGCTTTTTAAACTGGTATTTGTTATTTTATAAATTTGATTGATTTTATAAATTAAGTGTAAGGCCTGGTCTACACTACGACTTTAATTCGGATTTAGCTGCGTTAATCCGAATTAACCCTTCACCCGTCCACACTACAGAGCCAGTTAATTCGAATTAAAGGGCACTTAAAATCGATTTCTGTACTCCACCTCGACGAGCGGAGTAGCGCCTAAATCGATTTTGTTAATTCGAATTAGGGTTAGTGTGTCCGCACACCACCGAATTACTGTGGTTAAATTAATGGGGTAGTGTGGCCGCACACCACCGAATTAATGTGGTTAAAAACCGAATTAATGTGCTTAGTGTGGCCGCGCACAATCAAATTTATACAACCTGTTTCCCAAATTCGAATTATCTAAATTCGGATTAATCCCGTAGTGTAGACATACCCTAAGACATGCATTACCAGTTCCTACGGGATAGATTCTGACTCTCACTATACACCCATATGAGGGAGTAAGAACCCCTATTTACGCTCCAAGAGCTATACAAACTTTGGATCCAGGCATGTAGGAGTAAGGGGAGCCACTCACCTGGGTCAGAAATATATGGAAACTTAGCCCCACTTCTCAAATTACTGATCAAAGGAGCTAAACCACATAGCTAAACATATGTGTATGTGTGTGTGTGTGTGTGTGCATGCACATGCTTGTATACAGGAGTAGTAATTTACTAGTGGTATAGGCCAGAAGCAAGGACCAGAACCTTAAAGGTGTTTGGATGCGCAACTACCATTGATTTCAATAGAAATTAGGCACTTAAATATCTTTAAAGATCTAGGCTTAAGTTACTAGCTCCCAAAATCAAGGAGCTCAGTTAAAATTAAACTGAGATCATAAAAGAAAATAAGTTTAATTTTTCAGTTGATAGGTTTGTCACAATCCACAATATATTTGTGTATTTATTTAATACAACACTGTGACATGTGACACGTTTTGTTGTGTGTGTCTGTCTTTGGTGCTGCAGGGAAGTTGTTCACAGTTGAATCCAGAAACAGCTCTCAGGATCTGGACCTAACTGCAGCTCAGAAATTGTGTACTGACCTGGGCGCTCGCTTAGCCACTGCAGAGGAATTGAGACGGGCTGTAGTGGACTGTTCTTTTGCCGCATGCACCAGAGGTTGGCTGGCCGACGGTACCATTAGGTAAGGAGAATGGAAACAGCAAAATCCACCCTAACCAGCATGAATGATTGCTCTCAAACAAGCTTTCCCCCTTTGGCTAATATTATTACTGAGGAATACTTAGAGTCTCAGACCTACCCATTGCTAAACCCTAGCCTCCTCCAGTAAAAACTGCAAGATTAAATGGGCGTTATTTGGCTACAGATAATCTTGTTTCAGGGTTAAACCCACTTCCACAGGCTTCCTTCTACAATCATTGCTATTACAATACTGTATCTTGTATATTACATACAACTTAAAAGATTAGATTTCTTTAAATATATAATAAAACAAAGGTGAAGTATCATTATACTGAAATATAACATTAAAATAATCATTATTACGTTAATCAAACATTCTTAACTATTCTTAGACAAAAAGCTAAGTTAAGACAGAATGAAGCTTGAGGGTAGTTTGAAGGTAAAAAGATCACCACAGGAAGTTTTCAATTATCCCAAAAGCAAGCATTACTAATCCAGTGAATTCAAAGGTAAGGTTAAACTATCAAAGATTCCAAACATGTTAAGGTATGAAAATACAAAGTTAAGATCCTCAAACAATCTTGATTCTCCCCTATAGTGATACTATGAAGGGAAAATATTGTGAAAAAAATCTATATTATCTTTAAAAATAAGTTGTGTCTAATTTGAGGCCACAAACACTAAAATGTCTTAATCATAATTGTATGATTATTGAATGGCATCAAAACTTACTAGCATTCCTCTTGGGACATTAATTCCACCAGGTTGATCATTTGATACTTTTATGGTATACACTAAAACACGACCCCAATAAAGTTAACATTTAACAAGTAAAACAGGAATAGAAAATACATATGTGCAATTAAGCTGAGTTAATACAGCAGAAGCAGCCTTAACTTTTCAATTTCTTGACTTGGGCATGTTTGTTTTCTCAAGCTTAACATTGCAGTATTTTTATATTTAGTTATCTTGTTTCTTTAAAGGAAAAATAAAAAAAGAAATCTGGAGCTATTTGGCATGGGGAGATTACAAGCTGCACTTGATTCACTTCAACATTCCTTGAATAGGTCAAGAATTATAGTTGGCACCATTGCCACTAAAAAGCCTTCATCTCATATGCATGTCTCAGCTAAGCTCTCAGTTTAAGGGCACCACTAAAGCTGAAGGGCTGATTTGCAGAACCAACATTTTAAAAGCTCCATGAAAAACCTTAAATAAAAATTCTAATGGCTATGTGCGAATCTGGCATCTCTAAATGCTCGTAACTGTAAAACCACGGAACCGTTTTTTGTCTTCAAATTTGGCTTGATTTTTTTACTTTAATTGAGACGTACAAGACAACCACAGAGTGAACCTTCTTCTCGAAACTATTTTGTTATTTATGTAAGTGAATTAATTGTAACATATAGGAAAAGTATATTTTTCACATTCGGGTAACTAAGGAACAATTAAAGCACTTTTCCTTTGCAACCCAAAAAAGAATTTGTTTGAGAGAGTTCTGAGCAATGGAAGAAAGTGGAATGTACATATGGATTCTGGATTTCATCCAATGTGTTATTAGTGCCCTCTATATAATAATTGTATGGGTGTTTTTTTTCTCCTAATGATGATTGGCGGAACAGTTTTCTGTATTCATGGAATTGTAAGAGGTTTTCAGAAATAGCTGACATCTAGGTCAGATGTTTACCAGAACACATAATTATTATGACTGATCAGTATTCTGACTCATTCGTTCCATCTATGTATATCTAAGTGTTGCATAGACCTCTGCAGAAAGAAAAAAAATTGTACCTACTTGTGAAATAACAGTGGGTACAAATCACACACCAGACTGGACTAAGCAATAGACTAAAGGATGTGCTAAAAAGATGTAGAATTCCACATACATCTGGGCTCAAATCAGAACTGAAATCATCCACTCAAATTCAAATCCCACAGGGTATGTCTACGCTGCAATAAAACACCTGTGTCTGGCCTCGGTCAGCTGACTCGGGCTCATGGGGCTCAGGCTGAGAGACTATAAAATTGCAGGGTAGACTTTCAGGCTTGGTCTGGATGCTGGCCTCTGGGACCCGCCCCCCCTCACAAGGTCTCAGAACCTGGGCTCCAGTACGAACCCAGATGTCTATGCTGCAATTTTATAGCCCCCTGCAAGCTGGAGTCAGCTGACCCGGGCCAGCCACGGGGGGGCCAGCCACGGGGGTTTTATTGCAGTGTAGACATATGCAGAGTGACCCCCCTCTTCCATTCTATTTGGTATTCAGAGTGTGGTATCCTCTTAACCATGGTGACTCCTAAGCAGCAATAGTTCTAGGACTGAGAATGGTAAATAAAAAACATGTGCAGCTTTTGTTAACAGCTCTGCTACATGCTTCACCAATAACAGTTTCTATAGCAGTTGGCACTTTACAGACATGTAGAAAGACATATACCCATCCCAAAGGATTTACAGAAAAGGGCCTGATTTTGCAACTCTCACTCACGCAAGTAGGCCTATTGACTCCAAACAGTCAAGTAAGGCTTCATAGGCCTGCTGGATCCTTAAACCCAATGGTATGAGGTGCTGAGCCCTCTCATTTGAAGGGATCAGTGGGGGTTGAGTGCAGTCAACACCTCACAGGAAATGCTCAGCACCTTGCAGGATTGGGCTGTAGGAATGAAGCATACAGACAGAGAATGTGGGGTTGGAAGAATCAAATAGGCTTTTGTTATTTCCCTATTTACATGAGAGAGGATTTCTTCATTCTCAGAGAAATTGTATCTGGATGTTTTCAGTTTTAATCAAAACAAATTCACAATTCTAAATTGTATAATATACAGTACCAAGTTAAACTCTTAAGTGCAGTGTCATTTAAAACCTTGTTTGAAGCAGGAATGAATTAATCTACAGGAAGAGCATTTCATTTTTTAAACTTAATGAAGGAACATGGTTTAGCTATAAATCCAACAGTTTGGATCTTTTTGTAAGGGATTCAAAAGGTCAAACACACTGGAGTCTTACTTTGTGTATAATGGTAAAAATTACTTACTTCATAGCCTTTTTATTAAGTCTTATTTCTATCAACAGTAACTAATAAATGCTATTCTAAGGATTAACAAGTCAATGTACTATATTAGATTTCCATCATCTATATACTTGCAATAGCAAACCACACAGGAACTTTATATGGCATCTGAAAAAAATTAAAAAGCACTTCTTTCTTTAAACACACAATCCTATATATGATTCACAGTATCCTATTTTGGACATGATAGCAAAATTCCAAGGATCCGTCAGCCAAAGATAAATTTTTAGTCTACCCCAGAAATAGCACACTGAGTAGTGGTGCTTTGGGCTGCAGTAGTGGATAATAGCTAGAACAGAGGACTAAAAGTCAGAAAATGCAGGCTCAAAAGTTCAGAACTGGATGCCTAAGATCAGGCATTGAGTCCTTACTTAGGCACACAGAGCGTATGTCTACACTGGAGATGTAAGGTGTAATTTCCAACTAGAGCAGACATATCCGTGCTAACCAGAGTGGTGCAAGTGGTGCTAGCTGCCTGAATATGTATCTAGGGTCTTAGATGAGACTGTATTCCGGACAGTGCCCATCCTGCCACTTGCACCACCACACTTACACTTCTGTTTTTAGTGCTCTAGCTTGATCAGAGCCAGCGCAGATATGTCTCCTTGAGCTGGAAATTACACCTTCCAGCTCTAGTGTAGTCATATCCAAAGGGACATGGATTGATTTGACTGGTCTATGAGAAGTCGTCTGCTTCAGAGATAAAATGTGCTATTTATTATGTATTTTGATGTGCTGAATTCAAATATGACAATTAAAACAACTGATTGGCTACTGTTTCTAAGATATTTAAGTTTTTACATTTTATGTCTATGTATATTGTGTAGATAGTAGAGTTTTAATCATAAATTGTAAACCTAGGTCTTTTCATGTGTTTATGGTTGCTTTACATGATAATATTTCACCTGTCCTGTTTATGTAACACTTTAAAAATCAGCAAAAGGGTTATATAAATAAAATTTATTATGAAACAAAAGGCAAAAAACGATTATGTACATAGTTTAGTCCTATTCAGTGTCTACTTGGCGCTTCTTGGCTTGTCTCTTGTATTCATTAAATGGAGCATCTCTTGTGACTGTCCAGCAATAGTCTGCAAGCATTGATGGGCTCCATTTGCCCTGATAGCGTTTCTCCATTGTTGCAATGTCCTGGTGAAATCGCTCGCCGTGCTCGTCGCTCAGTGCTCCGCAGTTCGGTGGAAAAAAATCTAGATGAGAGTGCAAAAAATGTATCTTTAGTGACATGTTACAACCAAGGCTTTTGTATGCCTTGAGGAGGTTTTCCACCAACAACCTGTAGTTGTCTGCCTTGTTGTTTCCGAGAAAATTTATTGCCACTAACTGGAAGGCTTTCCATGCCGTCTTTTCCTTGCCACACAGTGCATGGTCAAATGCATCATCTCGAAGAAGTTCACGAATCTGAGGACCAACAAAGACACCTTCCTTGATCTTAGCTTCACTTAACCTTGGAAATTTTCCACGGAGGTACTTGAAAGCTGCTTGTGTTTTGTCAATGGCCTTGACAAAGTTCTTCATCAGACCCAGTTTGATGTGTAAGGGTGGTAACAAAATCTTCCTTGATTCAACGAGTGGTGGATGCTGAACACTTTTCCTCCCAGGCTCCAATGACTGTCGGAGTGGCCAATCTTTCTTGATGTAGTGGGAATCTCTTGCACGACTATTCCATTCGCAGAGAAAACAGCAGTACTTTGTGTATCCAGTCTGCAGACCAAGCAAGAGAGCAACAACCTTCAAATCGCCACAAAGCTGCCACTGATATTGGTCATAGTTTTTGCACCTCAAAAGTTGTTTTATGTTGTCATAGGTTTCCTTCATATGTACTCCATGACCAACTGGAATTGATGGCAAAACATTGCCATTATGCAGTAAAACAGCTTTAAGACTCATCTTCGATGAATCAATGAACAGTCTCCACTCATCTGGATCGTGAACGATGTTGAGGGCTGCCATCACACCATCGATGTTGTTGCAGGCTACAAGATCACCTTCCATGAAGAAGAATGGGACAAGATCCTTTTGACGGTCACGGAACATGGAAACCCTAACATCACCTGCCAGGAGATTTCACTGCTGTAGTCTGGAGCCCAACAGCTCTGCCTTACTCTTGGGTAGTTCCAAATCCCTGACAAGGTCATTCAGTTCACCTTGTGTTATGAGGTGTGGTTCAGAGGAGGAGGATGGGAGAAAATGTGGGTCCTGTGACATTGATGGTTCAGGACCAGAAGTTTCATCCTCTTCCTTTTCCTCGTCTGACTCAAGTGAGAATGATTCTGGTGCATCAGGAACCGGCAGTCCTTCTCCGTGGGGTACTGGGCGTATAGCTGATGGAATGTTTGGATAATGTACAGTCCACTTTTTCTTCTTTGACACACCTTTCCCAACTGGAGGCACCATGCAGAAGTAACAATTGCTGGTATGATCCGTTGGCTCTCTCCAAATCATTGGCACTGCAAAAGGCATAGATTTCCTTTTCCTGTTCAACCACTGGCAAAGATTTGTTGCACAAGTGTTGCAGCATATGTGTGGGGCCCACCTCTTGTCCTGATCTCCAATTTTGCAGCCAAAATAAAGGTGATAGGCTTTCTTAACCATGGTGGTTATACTGCGCTTTTGTGATGCAAAAGTCACTTCACCACAAACATAGCAGAAGTTATCTGCACTGTTCACACAAGTACGAGGCATCTCTGCTCACTTTGGCTAAACAGAAATGTGTCCCTTTGCAAAATCAAACACTGACAAATAAGAGAGCACGACACTGTATGATTTCTAGAGCTGATATAGGGCAATTTGTTCAGCAGAGTGATGTAAGCTTCGTTAGGATTGCATCATCCATGACCTCTAGGAATAACATGATGCAATTCATATCATGTATGACGCAATACCAGCTTCAGATTGCATCATTCATTGTTTTGCCTAAAAAGCAAGTACTGTCCAAACCCAATCATAGATTTATTCATAGGTCCAGTCAAAGATGTATTTTAGTCATTTCTGGTTTAAATTGAGATCCCTTCCCTTTATAACTCACTTATCCTCCGCCATTCCCAAGTCAAGGGTCGTATATACTGACCCAATAGCATATCTTGAAAACTAGAGCCAATCAACAATTTTAAGCATCATTTTCGTTCTCAGTGACCCAGAATTAGTAAAGTTTGACTACATTTATTTCAGAAGCATTTTGGCTGTAGAGCAGTGTTTTCAGAGATCATGAGTGACCAAAATTCCCACTGAATTTACTGTGGGGCAAATTTTCACTCTCTGATTCAGAGTGCCTCGGATTTTGGGTACTAAACTTTAGACACATAGATCCAGACTTTTAAAGATATTTAGATGTTTCGCTGCTCAGCATTGCAAAGCCTAAGTGATTTAGGCAGTTAAATCTCATTTTCTGAAGTGATTTAGGCTTGTAAGTCTACGTCCCACTGACTTTCAGTGAGATTTTGTTTGCATATAAAATGATTCAAACAAATTGTTACGGTTGAAAGGATCAAACAGCTAGAACGCACTTAGGCACAGACGCTGCAAGAATTTATTACCATGTAATTCCATTTATTTCAATAGTAAAGTTAAGCATGTGCATAAGTCTTGGCAGGACCACATCCTTATGCAGTAGGAGGGAAAATCTAAAGATTTACTTCCTACTCACACATGCATGTGTGAATGAACGTGCATGCACATGAACGCTTTTTATGTAAAATGAGCCCATCAAGTGCAGTGTTGTTTTTCCAGGAGGAAAAAATGCATCAGAGGGGTGCGGTTTGGGGGGGGGGGGGGTTATGGCGGACTGTCTGATGAGGTTTTCCAAGTTTTCATTTTTTTGAACTTCTGTATATCTGAAATATTTACATGAACATAACTTGTATTGTGCTTATGGTGCCAGAAATTAGATTCTGGTATCAACTTGTGAATGACATCTTTATTCTAGAAAGTTAAAAAGGAAGTAATGAGACCATCAATTTTTATGATGTAGTATATTTTAATAGTTCATTAGTATTGTTTTAACTTTGTAAGCCTTCAAAACAATTTTTAAGAATAACAATATTTTGAACACATATATGTATGATATGAAGAGTTATCAGGTCTCCCCTCAGTCTTTCTTTCTCAAGAATAAATATAACCAGTTTTCTTTTTAACCTATTCTCATAGGTCAGGTTTTCAAAACCTTTTATCATTTTTGTTGCTCTCCTCTGGACTTTCTCTAATTTATCCACATCTTTCTTAAAGTGTTGTGCCTAAAACTGGACACAATACTCCAGCTGAGGCCTCACCAGTGCCAAGTAGAGTGGTACAATTGCATAGTCCCTGCATCCCTGGGATGGAGCATGCTCAGTGAAGATGGAATCTTGGAAGAATTTAGCTGCCAAAGTCTAACAAGTCTCTGCTAAGCATACGGGAACAGATTTTTAAAAGGCTTTCAACTCGGCAATTCAGAAATTCAAGCAGATTTTCAAAAGAACAGCAAAAAATAAATAAAAATAAAAATAAAAAAAACCCCACCCTTGCCATCAAGTGCATCCCTGCCAAAATGTCATGTCCCTGCTCTAAAGCATGGAGGTGCTATAGTTTCTCAATGAAACATTCATAAGAATTTTTTTTTAGCATGGGCAAAACAGTGTATTTTTCCCTAATCTAATCCTTGGAAATGTCTGAACCATTTTTTGCTGAAACTTTCCCAAAAAATTCAGCCTACGGTAGATGCCAGCACGGGAAGTTTCAGCCAGTGTTAATCAAAATTATAAGCAACTCAGAATAGGATCTTATAATGGTAAGTTTGAGTAGCCATAAGTATAGGCAGTGCTAACAGCTTCATCTATAATATACTACTGTTTGCACCTCTTAGTTCTGTAGAGACACCATAGCTGAGATGGAGAGAGATGGATTCTATGCCCTTTTTTGTTCAACATTAACAGAATTGTATACTTAGTTCGAATTTGTCACTTGTGTTAAAACTCATTAAATGCAATAGGATGGCATAGGTGTTACTGAGGGCATAACTGGAAGATGGTGGGATTGCATAAGTGCCAGTGAGAACATAATTTGTTCTACAGAACCTTAATTGTAGGTGAGGAAGATGTATAAGGAAAAAAGAGACTATCTTGACTCCAGGGTCTCGAGCTGAGTTTTCAGGGCTTGCAGGTAGGGAAAAAAAAACACGTATTTTGCTTGTAAATGGAGCATATTTTATCTGAAATCACAGACACAAAAAATGTGGGTGTCAGTTTCAAGAGTCACTTTTGACAGTAGTGTCATCAGACGCTACCGGTGTGGTGCTCTGCTCTGTTCAATGTTGATATCAGTCGGCTACGTGCGTATGTTCCCTCTGTGTGCTGCCCCGGCTCTGCGCAGATAGCTGACACAGCAGACCCCGAGAGAACCCCCAAAGACCACAGACTCTGATAAAGTACGAAGGCACCCGGCCAGGTTTATTGCCAAACGAAGCACAGTAATAATTCCCCGCAGACTCTACGGGACATACTACGAATATCTGCCCCTGACAATGGACCGTCTCAGTCAGTGGCAGGACTCTCCACTACCCTCTAGGCCAGACAAAGACACCGCCCCAGGGATGCATTCTTATACACAGATACAAACAAGTATCACTCCTGACGTATTGAGGTGCAACCCCTCTACGTAGCAAGGTACAACCAGGGCCGGCTCCAGGTTTTTTGCCGCCCCAAGCAAAAAAGGGGCCGGAGTGCCGCCACCGAAGCAAAAAAACAAAACAAAAACAAAATGGAGTGCCGCCCCTTGAAAATGGCCACCCCAAGCACATGCTTGGAACGCTGGTGCCTAGAGCCGGTCCTGGGTACAACCCATCTAAGCAGTAAGGTGCCGCCTCTCACCTTGTACATGTTGGTTCGAACAAAACAACTCTATCCATCATATTATCCTTTTGACCCTATCGTTAGGATGGGTCAAAAGTTCCTTGTTCCCTGTTCCTTGTTATCTGAGTGGAATGTGCCAGTATCAGAGTATTCTAGTACCATATGTTTATATCTGTAGTATCCAATACATTGTAGGTATATGTTTGTGCAACCTCAGCCCTTTCCTTGCCAGCTTCTGTGAGCAGGACCTGCCTCTGGCTCACAGCTTAACTTTGCTTTATATTAGCAAAGTCTTGACCGTTACTTTAGCTCAGGCCTTAGGCCTCATACCGGGCCTCTGATACCAAGGGTTTATGTGTCAGGGCCTCATCTTACTACAAGTAGTAGTGCACTTTGTGCCATTTTTGTGCCTATCCACTCACCCAGGAATGGCCCCTAAGCACATCCTGTATCAGTCTTAGAAAGGTTTATATTGTTTACCAGATTCACAGCTGCAGTAGAATAACAACTATTTGTCTTTACTTTAAAGACCCTCCATGGACTATTTCACCCTATTTATCATTTTTCATATTCTATCAGACGTATATTCCCACCTCCACTGTCAGCGATGCCAGACTTCATTGTCTAATTGTCTAATTTTCCATTAAACAACTTCATGCTCTTCTCCTGTCCCCCATTATGCTTAGAAAGAGCCCCCTTTACAAATCTGCAAAACCACCACGTTGCTTCCTTCAGATTGCTTCCTAAAACTCACCTCTGCTTCAACACCTACAAAAAACTTGACACTGGTTAGCTGGTGTGCTCTGACTGCTGCTTATCACACAGATCATAATTTTCTCATTGTTACCTTTTATTCCTCTATTTGTTTGCTTTATCCCCCTACTGTAGGATAGTCCAATAGTTAAAGCATTGCTCTAGGACTCAGGAGATGTGGGTTTAATTCTCTACTCTACCACAGACATATTGTGTGACCTTGGGCAAGTCACTTGCCTCTCTGTACTTCAGTTCCTCTTCTATAAAATGCGGATAATGATACTGCCCTACCTCACAGGGGAGTTGTGAGGTGGTCAGATACTACAGTGAGGAAGGCCAGATCTACTTAAGATAGATTTTGACCATCAGCTTTTCGGGGCAGAGATCACATTTTTGTTATGGAGCTGATGCCTTTAGACATTAGAGATTAATTAATCCTCACAACACCTCTGAGATATAGGTAGGTGAGTAAATATTATTCCCATTCTATAGGTGCAGTAACTGAGGTATATATATGCTGCAGCTGGAGGTGTAATCTCCAGCTTGGGTAGACAAAAACACAGTAGTTTTAATCCAGGTAGTGCACTAAAAACAGCAGCTTAGACAAGGCAGCACAGCTGGTGGCACGGGGCAACCTTGTGAGTATACACACGGGATCTTGGAGGAGATTATACTCGGGTGGCTAGCCTATGCTGCTGCATGCGCCGCTGTGGCTACACTGCTATTTGTAGCATGCTAGCTTGATCAAAGCTAGTGCATACGTCCACTTGAGCTGAAAACTGCACAGTATAGATATACCCTGAGACAGAAAAGTGAAGTGATTTGCCTACGATGTTGCAAATCAGTGTCAAACAGATTAACTGAACAAATATGATAAAATACTAAGGGTATTATTTTAATAATTTTTTTTGAATTATTGGTGATAATAGGAAATCCTGGGATCTTTACCTAATTTGTACTCAGGCAAAACTCCTATTAAATCCTATTAAACTCCCACTTTAATAGGAGTTTACTTGAGTAAAGAACTAAAAAAGACAGAAGGCCAAATTCTGCTCTGATTTAAACTGTTTTCAATCTGGAGTACACTGTGGAAGCCAACATTGTTGCTGTGGATTTACACTGTTGTAAGTGAAGCATCATATGGCCCTTAGGCAGGACTTGGGATTTGTCCCAATGTTTAGACATACTGTGCACAAACTGAAACTTGCTATCACTCTTTCAAATGCCAGTCCTAAACTTTTAGTGCTTCCTGTGCCCTTGAATTAATATATGAATTAATATATGACCAGGCATTTAAAAAAATTACTTGTCTCTCTTATCTATTCTTTACCAGAATGGCCTTTTCCACATTACTACCCCAGTGCAAGCTCCTCAGAAGTTCAGTCCTGACAATATAAGACTGATGCAATGCTGTTCCCTGACTGTATGATGGAATAGCCTAATTCTGGCAATTAATAGATCTTTGACTATTAGCGGTAAATATGCCCAATGGCCTATGATGGGACACTAGATAGGCTGGGATCTGAGTTACTACAGAGAATTCTTTCCTGGGAGTCTGGCTGGTGAGTTTTGCCCACATGTTCAGGCCTTAGCTGATCGCCATATTTGGGGTCGGGAAGGAATTTTCCTCCAAGGTAGATTGGCAGAGGCCCTGGGGGTTTTTCGCCTTCCTCTGCAGCGTGGGGCACAGGGCACGGGTCACTTGCTGGAGGATTCTCTGCACCTTGAAGTCTTTAAACCACAAGTTGAGGACTTCAATAGCTCAGACATAGGTCAGGGGTTTGTTACAGGAGCGGGTGGGTGAGATTCTGTGGCCTGCATTGTGCAGGAGGTCAGACTAGAAGATCATAATGATCCCTTCTGACCTTGAAGTCTATGAGTCTATGAAGTGATATAAGGCCAACCAATTTCACCTATATGTGCAGTACAGTTCCTGCAGAACTTCTGATTTTGTTCTCCTTCTTCTCTATTTTAGGACAATGGTGTGCAGTAAGACAGGCAGCAACCAGCAGAGTGTGAAAGCTATCGATGTTAACATTGAAAATGATCCCTCTCCAAGTGGCAGATACAATGCATTTTGTGTAAAAGATGAAGGTCAGCATTGATATGTCATTGAAACAATGTACTGTCACCATTGTCTTGCCTACAAAAAAGGACTTTTTTCTTACATTTTCCTACTAGTGGGAGCAATGATGGGAAATTTTGCAAAATAAATCCTTACGGTGTGTCTCCATTAAGTGAGGAATCTGTTGCAAGGACATGAGTTGCATGACATGGTGGTCCAACTTATTCTTGCAAGAGTTTAGCAAGTTCACACAGCAACAAGCCTACTGATAGAACCATTTTGGTGTTCACAAAACACATCTTACCTGAGCTGGGCTAATTTTTTTTGTCCAAAACTTTTTTCTGCAAAAAAATTCAGATTCAGCAACCAAACACTTCACAAAGTAGTTTGCTAAATTGTTCATGTCAAAAAACAAACAAACAAAAAATCTCAAGAGTCAGAACATTTAATTACATTTGCAAAATTAAATGTTTTGATTTTTTGGTTCCTTTAGAAATTTCCTTCCATCTTATTTTTAAAACACTCAAAATTGAAATAACATGTTTCTTTTCAGAATGAACAAAATCTCCCCCCCCTTTTTTTTTTTTCTTTTTGATTTACTGAAAATTTCAAAAAAAAAAAAATTCAGTTTGACCCAAAATGATTCCCCCACACACATTTTTTTGGAATTACCCATGAACCAAAAAAAATCATTATTCACACAGCTCTACTTACAACCATGGTTGTACCAATACATTCTGGGATTCATGAAGCACTGGTAGTGCTCAGCTATGTTGTTGGGAACAGGGGTTTTTGGATAATTTCCCAACACAAAACATTGTATTGTTGGTGAAGTTACTCTAGGAAGAAATCATCTAATACTACACTGCTAAAGACCTCATCTCAGATTAGGGTGACCAGATCACCCCGGTCAAATATCGGGACGCAGGGGGGCGGAGCAAAAAAAAAAAAAAACCCCCCCCCTTCGGCGACAAGCGCTGGAGGGAGGCCCTGGAGACGCAGGGGGAGCGTGGGGCTGGGGTGAGTGAGAGTCCGGCCTGGCCCCGAGCGCAGGCAGGACTCAGTCGGGCGGTACCTGGAGGGAGAGTAGGGGGGCGGCCCGCGGGGCCAGGCAGCGGCTGTTCTCCCCCCCTGGGCAGCGGGACTCGGGAGCAGCCGCTGCTGCAGCTCCCACTGCCACGGGGGGGAGGAAGCGGCCACGGCGCTCAGCGGCTGTGGCTCTGGCGCCCACGAACCTCCCGAGCCTGGGCCTGTTGCGGGGACCCAGCAGCGCACATGCTGCACCCAGCCCCTGGCCAGTCGCGTCTGGGCTGGCTGCCCAGCTGGTGCAATCCCGCGGGCGGCCCTGGAGTGGGGGCAACAGGCCCCAGCCCCGCCGTCCCGCTCGGGACCTGCAGGGGAACGAACGGGGCTGGGCTGCCGATGCCTCCGCCCCGGGGCCGCCGTGGGATTGCACCAGCTGGGCAGCAGCCCAGACGCGACTGGCCAGGGGCTGGGCGCAGCGTGCGCGCTGCTGGGTCCCTGCAACAGGCCCGGGCTCGGGGGGTTCGGGCCCAGGTGCCAGAGCCGCAGCCGCCCAGCGCCGTGGCCGCTTCCTCCCCCCGCGGCAGTGGGAGCTGCAGCAGCGGCTGCTCCCGAGTCCCGCTGCCCAGGGGGGGAGAACAGCCGCTGCCTGGCCCCGCGGGCCGCCCCCCTACTCTCCCTCCAGGTACCGCCCGACTGAGTCCTGCCTGCACTCGGGGCCAGGCCGGACTCTCACTCACCCCAGCCCCGCGCTCCCCCTGCGTCTCCGGGGCCTCCCTCCAGCGCTTGTGGAGGGAGGAGGAATGGCGTGCTTGGGGAAGAGGCGGGGATTTGGGGAGGGAGCCAATGGGGGAAGGAAGGGGCAGAGTTGGGGCGGGAGGGGGCATGAGCCCTTCTGGGCTCCGGAGCCTTTGCTTGTTTGTCCAGTGTCCCAACCTAACATTGGTCAGGACGCGGGACAAACAAGCAAATATCGGGACAGTCCCGATAAAATCGGGACGTCTGGTCACCCTATCTCAGATATTGTAACAAACCAGTGCAACTAATATTTG
The DNA here is from genome assembly GCF_002925995.2 of Terrapene triunguis. NCBI lineage: Eukaryota > Metazoa > Chordata > Testudines > Emydidae > Terrapene > Terrapene triunguis. Next base: position 185,275 of record NW_020698066.1, on the reverse strand, counting down.
TGAAACACTTAAGAAGGCTATTATGAGGTGCTGCACGCATATTATGATTACAAGGTATACCAGTCAGTTGGTATAGACCAGGCCTGCTTTGGGGACTCTGGATGTCACGGTTCATCCTGAATGTGAAATTAAAGTACTGTGCTAGAGGTTAACCTCAGTTGTAGATACTCAGATATCATGGCCCACCAGTAAAGATGTATTATGAGAAAAATATTGTTATTGATAGTAAATTTATCATACTTTTAAAAGCCACTTTCCAGTATGGAAATTCAATCTCATTTTCAGCATTATACGGAACTGGATAAATTTAGGCATTCAAATTCTGTGCAGTTGAGAGTCACACTGGAAGACTTTGGCAGCTAGGGAGTCAGTATTCTGAACTCAGCATGTGGAATTAAATCTAGAATCTGTGTTCCTCATTCAGATAAAAAACTGAGGGACAAATTGTGCTCTCAGATACACCCTGTACATTCAAACTAACTCCATGGATAGCAGTGGATTTTCTCTAGATACATGTTTGTGTAACAGAATAATTTGGACCTGAGAATTTTTATATAAAATATAGACTGTACAGTTGAATTAATGGAATAGTGGGGATGACCTGTTAAGCCCACAATGTGGTTTTGTGTGCCACTTCAAAGAAGGACAGAGATAGGCAGATGGCATTGACTGACACAGTACTTGAAAAACAGTAAACTCACACAGCACTTAGGGTGTTTTAACAAATCGTTAGTAGGGCTATTGATTAATCGCAGTTAACTTACACAATTAACTCCAAAAAATTAATTGTGATTAATTGCACTCAAACAATAGAATACCAATTGAAATTTATTAAATATTTTGGATGTTTTTCTACATTTTCAAATATATTGATTTCTATTACAACACAGAATACAAAGTGTACAGTGCTCACTTTATATTATTATTTTTATTACAAATATTTGCACTGTAAAAATGATAAAAGAAATAGTCTTTTTCAATTCACCTCATGCAAATACCATAGGGCAATCTCTATGGTGAAAATGCAACTTACAAATGTAGATTTTTTTTATTACATAACTGCACTCAAAAACAAAACAATGTAAAACTTTAGAGCCCACAAGTCCACTCAGTCCTACTTCTTGTTCAGCCAATCGCTAAGACAGACAAGTTTGTTTACATTTATGGGAGATAATGCTGCCTGCTTCTTAATTACAATGTCACCTGAAAGTGAGAACAGGCGTTCACATGGCACTTTTGTAGCTAGCGTTGCAAAGTATTTATGCGCCAGATATGCTAAACATTCATATGCCCCTTCATGCATTGGCCACCATTCCAGAGGACATGCTTCCATGCTGATGATGCTCCTTAAAATTAAATTAAATTTGTGATTGAACTCCTTGCGGGAGAATTGTATGTCTCCTGTTTTTTCTTACCCACATTTCATGTTATAGCAGTCTTGGATGATGACCCAGCCCATGTTCGTTTTAAAAACATTTTCAAAGCCGATTTGACAAAACGCAAAGAAGGTACCAGTGTGAGATTACAGCACTTGACTCAAGTTTTAAGAATCTCAAGTGCCTTCCAAAATCTGAGAGGGACGAGGTGTGGAGCATGCTTTTAGAAGTCTTAAAAGAGCAACACTCCGATGCGGAAACTACAGAACCCAAACCACCAAAAAAGAAAATCAACCTTCTCTTGGTGGCATCTGACTCAGATGATGAAAATGAAGATGCGTTGGTCCACTCCGCTTTGGATCGTTATTGAGCAGAACCCATCATCAGCATGGACGCATGTCCTCTGGAATGGTGGATGAAGCATGAAGGGACATATGAATCTTTAGCACATCTGGCATGTAAATATCTTGCGACGCCGGCTACAACAGTGCCATGTGACTGCCCGTTCTCACTTTCAGGTGACATTGTAAACAAGAACCGAGCAGCATTATCTCCTGCAAATTGTAACCAAACTTGTTTGGTTTGACTGAGTGGACTTGTAGGCTCTAAAGTTTTACATTGTTTTATTTGAATGCAGTTTTTTTTGTACATAATTCTACATTTGTAAGTTCAACTTTCATGATAAAGAGATTGTACTACAGTACTTGTATGAGGTGAATTGAAAAATACTATTTTTTTTGTTTTTTACAGTGCAAATATTTGTAATAAAAATAAATATAAAGTGATCACTTTACTCTTTGTATTCTGTGTTGTAATTGAAATAAAAATATTTGAAAATGTAGAAAACATCCAAAAATATTTAAATAAATGGAATTCTATTATTGTTTAACAGCGCCATTAATCACGATTAATTTTTTTAATCGCTTGACAGCCCTAATCTTTAGTCAAGCCTGTGAATATAATGACATGACAATATCATGCTGAAGTGACAAAAGGTGTGCAGCATATCTGATCTATTGTTAGACAATCAAATATTGCAACATTTGATTTGAAAAGGTCCAGTTTTCTATCTATTCAATAACTTCTGCAAAGATCATTGTGCTACTTCCTCACTTTGACCATGTCACTCCTGTCTTTGAATCCTTCCACTGGCTCCCCTTTCTCAATGGCACCAAACACAAACTACATGTCTTCACTTTCAAGGCCCTTCACAGCCTATCCCCAACCTTTCCTATCATTTGTCATGGAGTATCGTGTCAACTTTCACCTACTGCTCATTGATGCCATTTTCCTCACCCAATTGTTGCATTTTGAAACAAGCACCTTTCTCCCATGCTGCCTGTCACATGAGAGAAGCTCCCATAATATCCACCCAACCAACTCATCTTCCTTCTTCAAATCCCTCCTTAAAACTCTCCCTTGCTGTGTGGCCTATAAAAACTGGGCAATGGTTAAGTAGTTAGGGTACTGATACCACTGCCTGTCATGCTGGCCAGTATTGTCTTATTGTTTCATTGTGCTCTGCCTGCCTGTCTTCATCTGTTGTCCCTTGTCTTATTCTTAAATAGTAAGGTCTGTGGGGCAGGGAGGGACCCTATTTGTTTTGTGTTTGTAGAGTGCCTAGCATAATGGGGTCCTGCCCTGTGACTGGGGCTCCTAGGCCTTTATTGCAATACAAATACATCATAAAAACCATTTTTCAAAACATGGAAGAAATTGTTTTAGGACACTGTGGAATTGCACAATGAAAACTGAGGGAAATGAAATATGGATACAGAAGAGACAATTTCTGAGCAGCTCATTTGTGCGGGGCAGAGAGGCCCCTGGTGAGAGAAAGGATGACTATACCAACACACTCATCTAACAGTGTTTAATTCAGCAATATTTCCAGATGACCACAAGGTGCCCTCATGCTTGAATATTCAACAGATATTGGATAAACAGTTTATGTTTTAACAAGAACTCTTAAGTAAAGGTTGGCTGGTCTGAGACCTGCGCCTCTTCATGACAAATTGTTCCACTTGGCTGGCTGCCTGTGAAGTTCTTTTCAAAAAGCTGCAGCCTTTTCACACATAATACCCTTTGTGAAGTATATTAATTATCATAAAACATGGCTGCTCACTGTATTTCTGAATGACAGCTGTATTGAGCCAATCACTGTTACAGTCTGTGGCTAATTCTCTGGAATGTAATATCAACATTCTAATGCTTATATGATTTTTCCCTCTTTTTGAAAAAAATGATTTTAATATATGTTTGCTATGGGAGAGTTACAAAAAAATACTAAAAGACAAATCCTGATCCTATTAAAATAGGGCAAAAGCCCATTGACTTCAATGGGTTTAATATTTAGCTCTAACCTGTGGAGCTCTCTCTTTAATCTCCTATCCTGAATACGCTGGATACACAGAGTTGCCCATAGCTGGGTTTAGTGTTCGTATAGTTTTTTGTGGATTGACGTCCATTAATCCTCATCCCTGTGCTATTTCGTGTTTTATCTAACCCTAGGCCCAAACGTATATAGTCCGATTATTTTATCACTTATGCTGGTGTAACTCAGAAGTAACGCCACTGAATTCACTGGAGTTAGAATGGTGTGTAATTGGTGTAAAATCAGAGAAGAATGAAGCCTGTAGGGTACAGGACCTCAGGACTTTCTGTCCTCCCAGGAGGCACTCAGCACTTTGCAGGACTGGACACTGACAATGTAAGATGGGACTGTATCTTTTATTTGCATGTAAAGCATTATGCACATCTGTGACACTGTATAAATAATAATGATAGTAGTATTAAGTAATTGAATTTTTGCTGAATGAATATCCTAGATTTCAGAAGCAGCTGTTTCACCCCAGGCGAGTAATAACACTATATTAATTATTATTATTATTAAGCTCCTACAAATATGCTAGGTACCTCACAGTAACAATTACAGACATGGCCCAAGACCAACCTGTTTTGCAGTTTTGTCAAAAAGACTAACTACAGGTCTAAATCTTTCAATTATTTTACTTTTCACTGAAATCTATTAACTCAGGCTTTGTCTACCCTAGCACTTTTGTCGGTAAAACTTTTGTCGGTCAGGGATGTGAAAAAAACCACACCACTGATTGACAAAAGTTTCACCAACAAAAGCACTGGTGTGGATAGCACTATGTCAGTGGGAGACGCTTTCCTGCAGACCTAGCTACCGCCGTTCGCTGAGGGTGGTTTAATTATGCTGGCAGGAGAGCTCTCTCCTCCTGGCGTATAGCGGCTACACGGGAGACTTTACAGCGGTGCGGCTGCATCAGTACAACTGTGCCGCTGTAAGGTCTGTAGTATAGACATAGCCTCACTTGTTAGAGAAATATCATCATCACCTTTAATCAACAGGATTTTAACAGTGTTGAGGCAATATAACCATTAATGTTAAATGAATAAATCTGGCAGAATGTTAAGCAGAGCTCAACCTTTATGGAGTAAAATAAAATCTTTAAAAATAAGCCATTTTCCAACCTTTAATGCTATACAAAGTGCATTTGAGAGAGTCACAGCAGATTCCAGTGTAAACTATTCCAAAATTTTCTTCTAAGACCCTGATCCTGCATTCACTTATACAAATGCTTAACTTTAAACATGTAAGTCCAATAGGACTGCTCACATGCATGAAGTTTGGCCCACGTACAAGTACTTATTTGCAAGATTGAGGCCTACGGACCATAATGCTACATTCTTTGCACACTCAAGGCTCTTAATGAACTCAATAGTAACAGTGTTCTCTAAAATCGAAGAGGAGTTTTGAGTGTAGAAGGAATGCAGAATCAATCACTTAAAGTTAAAATTTTCTGAATCAGCACCTTTCCCTCTGCACTTCTAGAATTCAGATCTATTAAATTGCACAAAGTCAGATGGCAGTCTTTGACACTAAAGGTTATGTTTTACCAGTGAGAGATGCAGCTGAAATATTTTAAGAATGCTGTTTTCACAGCACAGGGAGGTATATCTCATCATTGTGGCATTTGCTGTCAAAAAGACCCCTGTATGGAATGAAAAAGATGAACGCTGTGATAGTCTGAGATTTACTGCAGCTCTGAACACAAAATATATTTATGTGTATCTGCAGGCAGCCCCAAAAGTAAATTTTAAATAAGTACAAAAAATAGATGTTAATGCAAGAAAAAATAAGATATTGTAATGGCTGGAATGGGAAAGAAAAGAAAAGCCAAGAAGAGACAGAAGAGGAAAAAATTACCACCCTCATTGTGTTATATTTTTTTACATGTACTTAGGTCTTGTCTCCACTGGCAAGTTTCTGCGCAGTAAAGCAGCTTTCTGTGGTGTAACTCCCGAGGTGTACACACTGCCAAGCCACTTAGTGCACAGAAACTGCGCAGTTGCTGTAAAAAAACCACCCCAACGAGAGGCGTACAGCTCTCTGCGCTGGGGCTACAGTGCCGCGATGCCAGTGTAGACACCCTGGTCGATTACAGTGCTGTGATTGGCCTCTGGGAGGTATCCCACAATGCCTGTTCTCGCCTCTCTGGTCATCAGTTAGAACTCTACTGCTCTGTCCTCAGGTAACCAACCGTGAGCCCCACCCCTTAAATTCTTTGGGAATTTTAAAAGTCCCCTTCCTGTTTGCTCGGTGAAGCATGCAGTGGTCTCAGTGCATCTTTCCAGGTGACCATGCCTGCTCCATGCACCAGGTGATCCCCCGCTTGGAGCAATGCCGAGCTGCTGGACCTCATCAGCATTTGGGGAGAGGAGGCTGTCCAGTCCCAGCTGCGCTCCAGCCGTAGGAATTATGATACCTATGGACAGATTTCACGATGCATGACAGAAAGGGGCCATGACCAGGGCACATTGCAGTGCAGGGTCAAAGTGAAGGAGCTGCGGAACACCTACCACAAGGCGTGGGAGGCAAACCACCTCTCCGGTGCTGCGCCCACGAGCTGCCAGTTCTACTAAGAGCTGGACGCGATATTCGGTGGCAACCCCACCTCCACTGCAAAGGCCACTGTGGATACTTCGGTGGCTCACGGGCCAGTCAAGAGTGGTCTGAGTCAGGAGGAGGAAATCTTGGACAAGGATGTGGAGTGGGAGGGGGACCAAGAGGCAGAGGACGACTCAGAGGTCAGAGATGCATGCAACCAGGAGCTCTTCTCTACCCCGAAGGAGGCTAGCCAGTCACAGCTGTCGGAGTTTGGTGAAGCACAAACAGGAGAGGAGGCCCCTGGTAAGTGGCTTTGATTTTGGGAATCGCTGAAGTGAGTTGTTGGGGGCAGAAGGGTTGCGGAAAGCAGGCTTGTGTCTGTATGATGCGTGTACCACCACATGGCTAGTCTGAGTGGCGGAACAGGGTGTTGATTGATTCCGTCACTTCATGGGAATCTGCCTCAGAGCTCTCCACGAAACTCTCAAGGAGATACTGGGCAATCCACTGCCGCAGGTTCTTTGGCAGAATTGATTTGTTTCTTGCCCCATTAAGGGTAACTTTCCCACGCCATTCTGCCATCACTATGGGGAGGACCATTGCTGCACATAGGCGAGCCGCATAAGGGCCAGGGCGGAAGCCGCAGTCTTGGAGAAGACCCTCCCTTGATTTCCTGCTCACCCTCAGCAGTGAGATATCTTCCATAATGAACACAGCCTGTGGAAAATGCGAGGACAGTAATGATTATAAGCCCCCCCCCTACAGTGCTAGCTCTCTCCAAGAGCCAGGTGCCCAGTGTACAGTACGGTCCTAGAACACTGATTTCCCCTGCCCCTGCGGTTACTCACCATTTTGGGGATCTTGTGGCTCATGTATTCTTGCCTGGGGTCAGCCAATTAGTGACAGGTGTGTGAATAATGGCTGTGTTTTAAATCACTGAATCAGTGGCCTGTGTGTTGCAAACAATACTGCTTCTGTAAAATGTTGCATTTTGGCTTCACAGATATGACCTTGAGGTCCCAGCCTCCCTCTTTGTTATCTCCAGCTGAATGGCTACGCAGAATTAGAAAGTGGCCATGAAGAACTAAAGAGGACTTTCTGCTTGATGTCATGATGCACTCCGCGGCCGAAAAACAAGAATTGAAGGAGAGGCAGGACAGTGAGAAGAGGGACCGAAAGGAGAACGTGGCGTGCCAGAATGAAGCCACGGAGCGGCTCTTAAACGTTATGGAGTGCCAAGCGGACACGCTGCAGGTGCTACTAGCACTGCAAACCAAGCAGCTCCGCACCCGCCTTCTCCTGCAGCCGCAAAACTCTTTCCCATGCGGCCCCCAGAAGCCAACACACTCTTATCAACCTCCTGGATCCAGTCTGTACCTGCTGCATTCCACTCCTGCCCAATCACAGTCCAGCCCTGCGGACTCCCAGTACCCACTGCACTCACTACCCGCCCCTCTGCAGTTTAGCCCGGCTGAAGTACAGTCCCGCTGCACTGTACTCCATAGGACAAGGTTGCATATGATACCTGGACATACACAAATCTTTAACCGTCCCAGGACTCCACCTCTGCCTGGGACCCTCCCTCCCCCACAGTGCTGATGTGTTTTTTTGTTTGTCTCTCTCCTCCGGTTGTTGTTTTTTAATAAAAGAATTGTTTTGGTTTGAAAGCAATCTTTCTTTCATTAATTGAAAGCAAACAGAGACCTGCAAAGCAACAGGCAATTTTCTTAAACCTTCATAGTGCATCGTCTGCACCAATCACAATCACCTCCTAGTATTACAAGCACTTCACTCCTGAGCATAGCAACAAATATTAGTGGCTTTCAGCTTCAAATTGCTGCCTCAAGGCATCCCTGATCCTTATGGCCTTGTGCTGCGCCCCTGTAATAGCCCTGGTCTCTGGCTGTTCAAATTCAGCCTCCAGGCGCTGAGCCTCAGTGGCCCAGCCCTGAGTGAAGCTTTAATCCTTCCCTTCACAAATATTATGGAGTGTACAGCACGCGCCTATAAGCATAGGAATATTGTCATCGGCCAGGTCCAGCCTCCCATAAAGGCAGCACCAGCAGGCCTTTAAACAGCCAAAAACACACTCAAAAGTCATTCTGCACTTGGCTCAGCCTGTTGTTGAACCGCTCCTTCCTGCTGTCAAGGTTCCCCGTGTACGGCTTCATAAGCCATGGCATTAAGGGGTAGGCAGGGTCTCCCAGGATCACAATGGGCATTTCAACTTCCCCTATGATGATCTTCTGGTCTGGGAAGAAGTCCCTGCTTGCAGCTTCCTGAACAGGCCAGTGTTCCGAAAGATGCGTGCGTCATGCACCTTTCCGGACCAGCCTGCGTTAATGTCCATGAAACGCCCATGGTGATTCACAAGTATCTGGAGAACCATAGAGAAATACGCCTTCCGATTAATGTACTCGTGGCTAGGTGGTCTGGTGCCAGAATTGGAATATGCGTCCCATCTATCGCCCCTCCGCAGTTAGGGAAGCCCATTTGTGCAAAGCCATCCACAATGTCACTCACATTGCCCAGAGTCACAGTTTTTCGGAGCAGGATGTGATTAATGGCCCTGCACACTTCCATCAACATGAGTCCAACGGTCGACTTTCCCACTCTGAACTGGTTAGCAACCGATCGGTAGCAGTCTGGAGTAGCCAGCTTCCACAGTGCTATCGCCACGCGCTTCTCCAACAACAGGACAACTCTCATTCTCGTTCCTTGCGCCGTGGGTCTGGGGCAAGCTCATCACACAGTCCCTTGAATGTGGCTTTCCTTATCCAAAAGTTCTGCAGCCACTGCTCATCATCCCAGACATGCATGACGATATGATCCCACCACTCAGTGCTTTTTTTCCGAGCAGAAAAGCGGAGTTCCACTGTGGTCAGCACCTCCATGAATGCCACAAGCAATCTCGTGTCGTAGCTACTACGCGTGGCGAGATCAATGTCGAACTCCTCCCTTGCCTTTGTAGTTTAAGGTATAACTCCACTGCCACATGTGACGTGTTAGTGAGAGCGAGCAGCATATTGGTCAACAGTGCGGGATCCATTCCTGCAGATCAAAGAGGCAGGGCGCGCAGTATGCAAACCATTGAAAGATGGCGCCAAATGCGGACGGAAGCACAGGGGTTGCTGGGATGCGAAGCAATGCATCACGGGGCATTGGGACAGGACCCAGGATGTCCCACAACCCCCTCCGCCTTCCCACAACTCTTAGCGGTAGAAGAGGAAGAGATGCTCTGTGGGATAGCTGCCCACAGCACCGCTCCAAATACCGCCGCAAGTGTGAACACGCTATTGCGCAGGCAGCCGACAGTGTGAACACACAACAGTGGTTTCCCTTCAGCACTCTCTGAGCAGTGATGTAACTGCCAGCGATGTAACTCTGCCAGTGTAGACATACCCTTCTAGGTCTACACTACAGTGGGGGGTCGACCTAAGATATGCAACTTCAGCTACATGAATAGCGTAGCTGAAGTGGCGTATTTTAGGTCGACTTACCTGGCTGTGAGGACGGCGGCAAGTCGACCGCTGCCGCGCCGCCGTCGACTCCGCTACCGCCTCTTGCCGCGGTGGATTTCCGGAGTCGACGGTAGAGCCATCAGGGATCGATTTTATCGCGTCTTCACTAGACGCGGTAAGTCGATCCCCGATAGACCGATTGCTACCCGCCGGATCGGCGGGTAGTGAAGACGTGCCCTCAAGGGTCAAATCAAGCTCACATCTCAGTCACTGTTTCACGCTGTCTGTAGACTCAGGATGGCAGCTCGTTGATTTATATTCAATTCACATTTGAAAGGTTATCTTCTCAACACTTAGGGATAGAAACTTTCTTTATTTAAAAAAAGAGAGATTACATTCTGCAGGTTCCAAATATGCCATATGAGCCTCATGCAGGACAGATCTGGCCCAAGGGCTGTATGTTAACACAATCTGTTTTAAGCCATTCCACAGCAAAGTTCACAAGAATACACGTAAATACAGAAGAAATAAATAAAACAGGAATAATCATCCTAGGGTTCTGCTATCAAGCAGACTTTCCCCCAGGGAAACATAACATGCATTTTCAACCTCATATTTAAATAACAGTTTTGGTTCACTCTAATTTTCCTGTGTAATTAAAAACAAACAAACAAACAAACAATAGAAAAACACTATCACTACCTCCTATCAATAGTTCCTGAGCATTACTGGTTCCTTCTTTGTTTGAACCATTCATTTTATAGGCAACAAATGAGATCTTTGTAGTGTTCCACTGCAGACATGCAAATCAAATTTTGTTAGGCATAACCTCTGACTCCAAATATTCATCAAAAGTTGATGGATTATGTAGTTATTTCAATTTGCTTTTTCTTCGGCAATAAAGGGAAAATCAAGTTTTGGTTGGAATTTTCTATGGCAAACATTTTTAAGTTTACTTTAAAAGAGTAAACTATAGATTTCTGTGTGTTTATGCTGTTTCTTTTTATTTGCTATGCTTTACCATGGATATGGACGTTTTTCAATTTCTGTAGTTTTCTTTTCCAAAGCTTTGCATTTAGCTGCCAGTGAATTTCCAGCTACCTGGTGATGTCATTTAAACTAATAAATGAAGTTATTTTTACCAGGCATTCTCTGATGAAAGAGGTATTGGCATCCCAACAGCAGTAGCTTACAAGGAACACTTATATTGGTTGTGTTTTGGTTCTTTGCATTTCATTTCATCTCAGTGTTTATCTGGAAAAAGGAAAATTCTCCATGCTTAAGTATCTCCAAGATGAAGAAGGAAAGTAAAGCAGCCACCCTCATCTTTCAGAGATTTGGCATCAAGAGTGAGCTCTTCTAAACTCTTAATGATAGGACTACTCATCACAAACCCCAGAGATGGCTCTGGGAAAATTCTCCTGGCTGTCCTTCAAAGAAACCAGAAGGCAGATGTTTCATGGTAGCCTCCAGAATCTGGGAGTCAGTGAAACATATGGAATGGTAACTGGAAAGATTACTAATCCTGCCAAAAGGAGATTTACCTGTACGAGGAAACTGAGGTTTGTGTCTTTATTGAGTTATTTGTTTGTTTATTTCAGATTGTCCTTTATTTGCATATTTAAGTTTATTCAAGATGTCTCAGAAAACCTTTACAGATTCAACAGTTGCATCTAATTTAAGTAAAGAAAGTTTCTTTGCTGGAAACTGGGGATTTCTTTTCCCCTATAGAGACTTACATCAACGCTACTGAAAAATCACCTGCCACTAACTTTCTTCAGATGGTCATTACTCCTGAAGTCCAAGTCAAGACTGAATATGCAGTCTGAAGTAATTCAGGTCTCTTAAACCCCCTTGTAAAGAAAAGGCTACTGAATCTATTGCCGTTCTGTAACCAGAGCTATCACTGGCCTTAACTGATTTGTTGGTGCCAAACAAACACTCTTAGGCCTTGTCTTTGCTGCACAGTTGACTCGAGTTGACACTTGACTGGTGCCTCTGACCCAAGTCCTGTCCATACACAAAAACCTTTTGTTCAAGCATGGTAGTGCTTTTCACTGAACGTCAGCTGGCCCAAGAGGGAGTATAGGCTCTAGTATTGCTAACACTTGAGCTATGAACATAACGACTCTGCAGTGTGAACACGGGCCTAAGCCACTCAAGTGCTGTTAATTCTCCAACGTCTTCTCACAATTCCACCTGAGCTTAGGGTTGCCAATTTTGGTTGGACATATTCCTGGAGATTTAATCACATGACATAATCTTTAATTAAAGATTAATCTTTAATTCCTGGAGACTCCAGACCAATCCTGGAAACTTGGCGACCCTATCTGAGCTGCATTTTCTTGCCAGATATTCACTCCCTACTTGTGCACCAGAAGTCACCTACCAACGTAAATAGCCTGGTTTGGCGTTTGACCCCACGTTCACAGGCAGCTCACTGTACCAGTACCATTGGTTGTACAGGAAATCGTATCTAGGAGGTTGTCTTCCAGCATGCTGCCAGCTGGCCAGATGGTGACATGGCGGTTCTTGTGGATCTCTGTTGGGAGGTCCGCAAAGGCTATGATTTCAGAACCAGTACTTGAAATTCACAGTTTGATTATGTGCTCTCTAGGAAGCTGGCAGAGCAAGGGATCCACCGGACAGGACCTCAGGCAGAAGGAAAAAAAATATCAAGTCCATAAAGATCACATACGGGAAGACGAGGGACTGCAGTGCTCTGTAAGTCACTGAGAACAGGCCAGTTCTATGAGGAGATGGACTAGGTGATCAGCAATGTCCCAAGCACACAGTCCTGTTTCAGAACTGCCAGTCAGCATAGGGAGAGTCATCAGCTATTAAAATCTGCATCAGCTGTCCCCAGTCCTCTATTTCTACATCCATTTAACATGATCTCCTTAGTGAGCCATATTTCTGCTTTCTCCTGGTGACCCCCATTCTCTCATAGAGACAAGCTGCTGCAGAAACACCCTCCACCAGCTTTCATGCCCTATACCTGCATCCTCTTCCCAAAATGAAATTTGCATTAATGCCAACATTTGGTACAGACCATTGCTCCAAGTTGGACCCAGGCCTTCCCACCTGCTGGAACAGTGGCCACAGACAGAAGTCTGAAGCATGCCAAGCTGCAAGTGGTTTACTTTAATGAGTTGCTAGCCAAGACCACTTCTGCACAGATGTCCAGAAAGGACAGACAAGTTCTCTCACAATACAATGAAAGAATTCAGAGAAAGCAGCTCAGATTAGTGGAGCTAAGAACCATGGGCTATGCCCCCAGAATTCCTGCCACCTCACACAAATGAATGCAGCACCTTTATGGATGCAGTAATTCAAGTTTGGCTTTGCAGCGTTGGCTCTCTGACTCAAGCTAGGCGAATTTGAGTGGTCACGCTCAGATGCCTGTCACTCGAGTGAACTGTGCAGTGAAGGCAAGACCATGGAGAACAGTCTCATGCTAAGGGTTCACATATTACACATCCAAGGTTTGTGCATCAACATTGCCAAAATCTTCCCCTTTTCTTTCCATTCCTACAGCCAATTCTTTCATGCAGGCTCTCATTCTATTCCACTTTGACTACTGCCACCTCCTTTGAGGTCTGGAAACCCTGCTTTACAATGAGAGATTAAGAAGCTCAATCGATTTAGTTTAACAAAAAGAAGATTAAGAGGTAACTTGATCATGATCTCTAAGTACCCACACAAGGAGAAAATTTCTTATAGCAGAGGGATCTTTAACTAGCAGACAAAGACATAGCAAGATCCAATGGCTAGAAACTGAAGCTAGACAAATTCAAACTAAAAATAAGGCACAATGTTTCACAGTAAGGGTAATTAACCGTTGGAATTACTAACCTAGGGATGTGGTAGATTCTCCCTCACTTGAAATCTTTAAATCATGATTGATGTCTTTCTAAAACATATGCTCTGACTCAAATCAGAAATCATGTGCTTGATGCAGGAACTACTTGGTGAAATTCTACAGGGTTTTTTTTTAATGCCAGGGGTCAGACTAGGTAATCATAAGGGTCCCTTCTGACTGTAAGATCTTGAATCTATTAACCTTGATCCCCCTGTTCTTAAACAAAGAAGAGTGTTTTTGCTGGTGCTAATGTGCTTTAATATCTTGAAAGGCTGGTAGAACTCTCTCTAACTTTACTCTTCAGGAGCAAGGTAAAGTACAGAAAATTTCCCCATAATAAGAGTTACTGACCTGTATTTAAAAGGGTCTTCTAAAGTTATGAATGATTTCTGGATGCACACTCACTTGCACTATCCTTTTCTTTGGGAGTTGGTTACCAACTGCTTAAGGTAGGATGTAGATGGACATCTCAGTGCATCTATCTTAGGTATTTCTAGGGCACCCATCACTATAGTAATTTACATTTACATAGCATTGTACTTGGACAATATCACAGCTGACTGTGCTCTTCAAGAACCTTGCCCAGGTTCTTGAAAATTCTCTCCTCTTTTTTTTCCCTTTTAAATTGAGTGTCACTAATTCTTTGTTTATGGTGGACAGGTTATGGGAAACAGGCAGACTTTGCAGCATGCTCTGAAGAAGGACAGGCTCCATTTTATCTCCTCCATTAGGTTGTTTTGTAGCTAGGGCCCTTCATAGGGTTGCCAACCCTCCAGGATTGGCCTGGAGTCTCCAGGAATTAAATTAAAGATTAATCTTTAACTAAAGATTATGTCATGTGATGAAATTTCCAGGAATACATCCAACCAAAATTTGCAACCCTAGCCCTTCAACTCTATCTCCTGGAAGGATATAGTGTGCATATCAAATGTGTTAATCATAAGGTATATTTAAAGTTTGGAGATGCTAATTTCCCCCACCATGCCCCATAATTAAGCAGCACAACTGTAGGTTAGGATACCTTCAAATAAGTAACTCTATTACTAGAATGCTTTGGGATCAATTCTCTCTTCAATGCAAACACCTAACTCTTTTCAACATTAATTAATGTAACTACACAAATAGAGTACACCTATTCCAGTGGTCTGTAGCTTTCCCATGTGGCAGCCAAATATTTTTTATTCCTTTCACCCATGTCAATCTAATCACTCTTATCAGTTCACAGGAAACACATTAGCTGCTAATTGCTCCTCACTTACTCAGGTGCCCGTGCCAAGCCTAAATGAGACAGAGCATAGACTGAGCCTTGTCTGGCTCAGAGAGGTGTGTTCTCCTATCAATGGATGTATATATCATTCCCACTAACTTCTGAAACTTGATGCTGTATGTGTGTATTAAAGGGAGAATAAATTCCAAAGCTTTAACATTGCTCATGTCTCCTCTAAATTAACGGCCGATGGTCTTGCAGCACACCTGGTTCAGAAACATTCAGTGAGGGCCATAAAGCATCCCCATACTGAGAGGAAATGCTGACAAAGGAGTATCCCTCCACCAAATGCACCTTCATGTAGCAATAGTATTTTCTGTATGACAATAAGTTCCACAATAAGGCTAATAATTCTCAACATAAAAATCATATATCATTAATAACAATGTATTTCCCTATAGCCTGGATCATAACCTGGATAGCCAGTAGAAATACCCATGGGAGTGGATCTAGGGGCAGGAAAACTCAACAGGGATCTTGTGGGATTTTCCTAGGATTGTTGAGGTGTCTCCTCCTGCAGGATAACCAGTGGTCCTGGCCCCACAAGCTACAGGTCCCATAAGATCCGCAAGAACAGTGCCATCTGCACCAGTCCTTGACAATGTGGCTTCGTTGAAGCTATGCTGTCAGCAGTATCCCCCAAGCCATCAATGCCTCTGGAGTGAGTGAAAGGAAGTGTGGAAGGGGCTATGAAAGAGTTAATATGTCCTGTGGCTGTATTCACTGTCCATTGTGGTTTTGGTAGGGTGTGGCCCCTGACACCCTTGGCCTTCCAAGGAGGGCCTATGGAATCTGAAGCAAGAAGGGATGGGGACATGGTTGTATCTAACCCTTCTCTCACAGGATGTTCATGAGGAGGGGAGAATCTGCAAGGAGAGGACACTCTGTGCTCTTATTACTACCTGAATAGTCTGGCCCTATGCTATTGACACCTTCTTAGATTATTAAAACTGTATAAATTTTTAAAATGAAGTTTGCTTTTCACTATGGCTGTTGTTTATTTACTGTTTGCATTTCTCTCAGGTAGAAAAAAGAAATTAAATTAAGTCAATTTCACGTATGTTTATACTGTATTCATTTTCACTTTCAGGTTCTCAGCGCTGCATACACAAGTACTGTCAAATGAGTTATTCAATTAAATGCATTTTATATTTTATTTCCTGACAAACATGTTGATTTAGCATCTCAGTTTTCTCACAGGAGCATTCAGAGCTTTATTAACCCTAACTGTCTTTGTGAATTTGAGAACATGGGTCAGTGCTTCACAGATTAGGTTTCCTCTTTGGAAGCCAATTTGAGATTGTAAATGAGTTCCCGTTAGGAGAAGGAAAAGGTTAATGAGAATCCTGTAGATTAGATATGCTGTTAGGTAGGGGACTGGAGGGCTCAGAGGATTGAAAGTGGCCTACTGAGCCTGTCATTACAGGTTTTAACTTGGCTCGAGTTAGATCTCACCAACTGACAACTCTTTAGAGGCACCTTAAAGACTAACAGATTTATTTGGGCATAAGCTTTCGTGAGTAAAAACCTCACTTCTTCGGATGCAAGTTTTTACTCACGAAAGCTTATGCCCAAATAAATCTGTTAGTCTTTAAGGTGCCACCAGACTCCTTGTTGTTTTTGTAGATACAGACTAACACGGCTACCTCCTGATACTTAACTCTTTAGAGGACTCTATAGAACGAGCTGGAAGTCTCCGTCCATTTCCAAGGCTTTGTCTTGACTCAGAAAAAAATGGTTCAGTTTATGTCAGGCTTAGCTAACATGATATCTAGGCCTGACCAAAATTAGGCCTGGATACAGGATAAGACATTGTAACCTTGATTTAGCTAGTTGATTTCTAAAGTAGGCAAAAGCCCTACTAGATATGGGTCCACACACATCGCCATCCCAACAAGTACTGACACCTCCCCAACAAAGAACCCAAAATTGCATGGGCACGAAGCTCAAACTACTCTTTTAACTCCACCTATGCCTGTCCAGGGCATGACTGAAGCATAATTATGAAGTACTCTGGGGAACGTGTACCGTACGTGGTGAATAGTGTATGTGTTCTGTGGATATACAGGCGATTGTATCTAGACTTACCAGTCTAACACCATGCTTAGCAATATACTTCAACATATTACATTTTCTCCTAACGATTCTTGTTTCTTTTTCTTCTCAGACAAACCATGTGGGGACCCCCCATCCTTCCCTCACACGATCCTGCATGGTCACACTGGGTTTGAAATGGGGGATGAGCTGCTATATGTTTGTGCTCAGGGCTACGTCATGGGCAACAAAGAGACTGCTTTTACGCTGCTCTGTGACAGCTGTGGGGAATGGTACGGGCAAGTTCAGGCCTGTGTCAAAGGTAAGCTTATCTAGCATACACACCAAGATTCCTACCAACCATAGCTGTCAGGAAGTCCTGATCTGGCTGATAGTGTCCCAAATGGTACCAGATATTTTCAGTCCCCAGGACTTGGCTGCAACTGTGTACAGTTGAAGGTGTCTATAGCAGCGCTGTGCTTATGCACCAGATGATCCTCCACAACTTGCTCTCCCAATGGTCCTCAGAGCTCTTAACCTAGGGTGACCAGATGTCCCAATTTTATAGGGACAGTCCCGATTTTTGGGTCTTTTTCTTATATAGGATCCTATTACCCCCCACCCCCTGTCCCGATTTTTCACACTTGCTGTCTGGTCACCCTATCTTAACCATACAATAAAACCTCAGAGTTACAAACACCAGAGTTACAAACTGACCAGTCAACCACATAGCTCATTTGGAACCAGACGTACACAAATCAGGCAGCAGCAGAGACCAAAAAAGCAAATACAGTACAGTACCGTATTAAATGTAAACTACTAAAAAATAAAGGGAACGTTTAAAAAGAAGATTTGACAAGGCAAGGAAACTGTTTCTATGCTTGTTTCAGTTAAATAAAGATGGCTAAAAGCAGCATTTTTCTTCTGCATAGTAAAGTTTCAAAGCTGCATTAAGTCAATGTTCAGTTGTAAACTTTTGAAAGAACAACCATAACATTTTGTTCAGAGTTACAAACATTTCAGAGTTACAAACATTTCAGAGTTATGAACAACCTCCATTTCCGAGGTGTTTGTAACTTTGAGGTTCTACTGTACCAAGCCAGTCACCTCTTAGATATTTTCAGGGGGAGCTCAAGACAACTGCTTCCACTGAAGCTGTGCAGTATAATGTAGCTGCTGGGCTGGAGTGGGGAATACACACTCTATACTGGTAACCAGAAGGCTGGGCTGGGAGGATCCTACATTAGGCAGCAATAGGATACTTCTCCAGAGAGGAAACAAGGATGTGGGGAGCACAAAGTAAGGGCTAGAGAGAAAACAAATTGAGCACAGAAGGGGTGCTGTGTGGAGGGGAGCACAGAGGAGTGCTGTGAGGGAAAGTATGGGGAAGCATTTGAAATAATCAAGGGACAGTTTGTCAAATAAGCTGGTGGTCTGGAAGGTCACCTGAGCATTCTACAACACATTGGTTGTTTCCTCTGCCACTATCACCCTTATACAAGGAATAATGAGGAAAAACAACATAAAATTCACCAGGATGCGCACAAAGGTCTACAGCAACTCCCAGACCCTACCTACCTACCTAACTCAAGACCTCCACCGTATCACTTTATCATCAGACCATAATAAAATGCATCATATCAGCAAGATAAATGGAAAAATGGACTAGTGGATGCATTCAAACTTAACATAAAGTATAAGCAGTTAAATAACTTCATTTTCCAAGGCAACACTTTAAACACAGAGTTCCATATCATTTTCTAATATGGCAAAAGTTCCAGGGTTACCATGTCTTCCAGTGTTTGTTCAACAACCAGGCACTGTGGGGCCCCCAGTCTTTATTAGGGCCTTTGGGAACTACTGTTACACAATTAATAGATAATAACTGTAACAAGGCAGAGTGATAAATATACTAGTAACAGTATGCTCTGTCCACACCGGCGCTTTTGTCGGTGAAACTTATGTCAGTCAAGGGTGTGTTTTTTCACACCCCTGACTGACAAAAGTTTTACTGATAAAAGTGCTAGTGTAGACAAAGCCTTAGTTGGTTCAGACATTCTGTCTTCTTAGCCTACTGACCTATTTATTTACCGTATTTTGCACAAACATTCTGTTTTCAACCTGATGATTTATTTCCTTCCTTAATTCTCTCTTCCAAAAAATGAGGCCTCGCTCCATGTGTTAATTACGCATGTCAGGCCAGGCCATGTCAGGCTATGCTGGTATGTGCATTCCTTTAATAAACAGTATCTTTTGAAAAATCCAAAGGGAGGGATGCAGTTATTTGAGAAACTAATTATACTGTTTTATCACTTACGGTTTCCTCATTTTATGGAATCTTAAGCCTTTTACACTGGAATTCAATGTATCAGAAGTCTCTGGCAATGAAAAAGATACCACTAACTGCTGTTAAGGGCATCTTTTAAGGGTTAGTTGCTTATGATATCCATCATGTCACTTTCTCTGGATATAACTTTGACCCCAAAAACTTGGGCACCAGTTACTGGCTATTTGTTCATGCAGGCATAGCAGCTGAATCTGCTGACTCATAGTGTTCCACCCAAACAACTCTCTGATTAGCACTTTGACAAAAGGTTTACTGTCTCCTATTTTCTTTGTTTCCTCTGGTTTGTGGGGGCTGACCAGCCAGATTTGTCCCAGGAGTCTCTCCCAGTCTCTTTGGGGTCATAGGAGACATGATCATTCTTTCTGGTGAGTCAGATCAGGAAAGAGGCAATTGATTTAGGGGGAGAAGGAAGGGAGTGGCACTGAGAGGAGATGTAAAAAACTTGAATGGGGTTGCATGCATGGAAGGGAGGGCTGGATTTGGTTATTAGCATATATAGAAGTGTGGACACCATTCCCAGCATATTAGATTTTCAAGCCCTGGGGCAAAGTGGTACCTGCAATTCAAGTTGTACACCATCCACTTTTAAAGTGCACCGATGATGGTCATCTCTGTGGATTTATGAGACTTCATCACGTCATGTAGGATAATGTTGCACATGGTGTCACGCTGCTGTTGTGCTTTTGCTGGGAGGGTATTCAATATATTTTACTAGAGTTCATCCTCAGTTTAATAACCCTGCCTTACACTATCTTTCTCCTCATTCTCACAAACCCTCTTTCTGTACAGTATTGGGCACAATTCCCATTTAAGCTCTGGGCATGTGCCTCCAGCTATGATGTTAGAACCAGCCCGTTAGCAGTGATCTGCTGTTTATTATTTTGTATTTGCTAATTCTGATGTGGGACATGACTCATAGGTCTTTAACATACCGTACTTGTTTTATTTACTTATGGAAGGGAATTAACTGCTGATGTTACAACAAAATTAGAGGTTCATTTTTCAAAGCAGTTCAAGGTAGTTAAGCCCAGAGACTGTTAGTGAGTCAAATACATTGTTTACCAGATAGAGTGCACAAGATGTGAATGCAGGTTTTGTATGTCTTGTGCTGTGTTTATTTTCCACACAGCACCAGAGTTGCTACAGCCTGGGCTACTGGAATGAAAAACTGGATTTTGCACTTGCCTTTGGATACTTAAAGGAAGTATACAGTACAGATCTGAAAACCCTGTGTCCTTTCAGAGTAAAGTTGCAAGAGCTGCATATATAAAACATGATTCTTTAAACTATAGATATCGCTGTGTTATCCATACCATTATTATGATGTCACTGTTCTAATGTGACTCCATCTTAAAGCCTGTCAGAAACTGAAATTTGTGCAGAATGCACCTGCCTGCTAATTTTTTGGCCCAATCCTGCAAAGTGTTCTATAAAGAGCTGAGTGCCTTAGCTCCCATTAATTTTAGGGAGAGTTGGGGCCTAACCCTGTGAAATGTTCATTACCTTCTTATTGCTCTCTAGAAAGACCTAGGCAAATTGGAGGGAATTCAGAGATGCTCAGAATTAAATCCTATAGTCTAGGTTTGGAATCATCAAAGTTGAGCAGATTCTCTCTTTGAATACATCCCAAAACCACATCCATCACATTTGTGGTGTTATATTTACATTGCAAGCTTATTTTAAATTTGTTGTCCACTATCACCTCTAGGTTTCTTTCAGCATTACTGATTTCCAAGTATCAACCTTCTAATAAATCTGTGTTCCATATTATTTTTTTCAAGATTAGCTAGCTAATCTTGTTAGCTAAGTTAAATCTCATTTTGTTATTTCTTTCCTGTACTTTTCACTCCTCTGTTACACTTCACATAATTTCTCTGTCCTCATCATCCAAATGAGTCTTCTCTGCAAACCCAATTAACACACTTTACTCCCTCTTCCAGTGCATTAATGAAGATGCTAAATAACACCAGACCTAAAATTGATGCATATCACCCCTCTTTAGACATCTTTCCTTCAAAAACAAATTGCTCACAGTTAGACCTGGTCTACACTAGGATATTTTATCTAAAGTTTCTCAGGCTTTGTCTACACTGGCAACTGAACAACAAAACTTTTGTCTTTCAGAGGTGTTAAAAAAAATCCCCCTGAAGGATAAAAGTTTTGCTGACAACAAGCGCCGGTCTGAACAGCACTGTGTCAGCAGGAGCGCTCTCCTGCCGACAAAGCTGATGCCTCTCATTGGGGGTGGAATTGTTTTGTTGGCAGGAGAGATGACAAACAGCAGCTATACTGTGCACTTTTTAGTGGCATGGCTGTAGCAACACAGCCGTGTCGCTAAAAGCTGTGTAGCGTAGACATAGTCTCAGTTATTCAGCTCCACCAATGATAGGAGCACTAGTGTAGACAATGCACCATTGACATCTTAAACATTTTGTCACATATTTCTGCTCCCAGCAGGCTTAGACAACACAGTTCTTAAAATGCTTGCAGCCCTTTCTACTCTAATGCTTTCATTATTGCCATCACCAGTGGGAAATTTGGGGGCAATATACACACCTGTAGACAGCCAACCAAAGCAGGGGAAAATGACGGAGTGTTTGGGAAGGCTGAGGAAAAAAAGAGGGTGGGGGGCAGAGAGAGAGGGACCAGGCATGTTCCACCAATAGATTTTGAATAAAGTTTGCACAATTTTCTGAATTTTAGAAAATTTACAAAAACTTTAAAACTTGGAACCAAAAAAAAAGTAAGAGTATCTATATCTGTACTTCAATAAATTGTCACATGGCCAAAATTTGTTCCTTTAAAATGCTAATTTTCCTGCACCAAAACTAACACACCCAAGGGCTCTTAATACTCTCATACATTTCTCATCAGATGCACACAGAAACATAGAAAAATATACTGAAGAAGTCAGCATCATTGTTAACAACAAAACAAAGCATGTTACCCCCATCCAATACGCAGGACACTGGAGCTCTAATACCCATAGAACCAGACCAGCCAAACACCCCTGCTTCTGTACAATCATTTCACGTGAGGGTTCCTGCTATATAAAAATCAAAGTATTTTCAGGTAATCTTCTGGCACTAAGCTTTCTTTAAACTTAAAGTAATAAATCCAAACAAAATGTCAATTGTATTGGTTTTTGTCACTACTTATTTTCCTTCATTTATACATTGCCTGTGTAGTCTGTAAGGTCTTTAGGGCAGGCACCTTGAATGTATACCAGTCTGTAAAGTGCCTTGCAACTATTGGTGCTAGCCAGATAAGAATAGTAACTTACTGTGTCTCCCATGATTTATCTTCTATTCCTTGTCAACTGTCACTCGACATTTTTATTTTCTTCTATCTCTTCATCTGTCTCCCTCTGTTATTTTCAGCATTTGTTTTTCTGATGATTAATTTTTCTGTCCTTCCCTCCATCCCTCCACTCTCTTCTCTCTTGCTGCCCTATTCTCTTCCCTCCCACCAAGTTGCATCACTGTGGTCTCGCTCCATCTCTTTCCTCCTGGAATCTCTCTCTTCACTGACACCCTCTTTCACTGGAATGTCTCCTCTTCTAGGGCTTGGTCTACACTAACCCCCCAAATCGAACTAAGGTACGCAACTTCAGCTACGTGAATAACGTAGCTGAAGTTCGAAGTACCTTAGTTCGATCTTACCTCGGTCCACACGCGGCAGGCAGGCTCCCCCGTCGACTCCGCGGTACTCCTCTCGTCTAGCTGGAGTACCGCAGTCGACGGCGAGCACTTCCTGGTTCGACTTATCGCGTCCAGACAAGATGCGATAAGTCGAACCCAGAAGTTCGATCGCTCGCCGCCGAACTACCGGGTAAGTGTAGACATACCCTAGGGGTCTGCCCTAAGTCCCCTTCCCCCCACCCACTCGGGTTCATTCCTCTCTCCCTCCTTGGGTACTTTTCACTATTTGATCATCTGCTTCACTGCCTCATCCTTGTGGGTCTCTCCACTTCCCTCTCCCGTTGGGTGGTGGCTCTCATCTCTCTTTTCCCCCTTGGGACTCTTTTTGCAGTTGTTCTCTCCTTCCCTTTGTAAGTGTCTCTCCTTAGGCCTGATTGGAAGCTCCTATCCCTCTCTGGAGTCTCGCTCCACTGTGTTCATACTTGGCTCTCCTCATGGCATTCCCCATTGGGGGCAGGGGTCTCTCTTTTCTTCAGTGGAATCTTTTCCCACCCCATTCCACACACTTGGGCGTCTCCGTTTCCCTCTCCTGGCCCCCTATTCCCCTTAGAAATTTGTTTCATTTATTAGCAGTCTCGTGACTCATTTGCAGGTGGGGAAGGGGCTCTATTCCCCTTTCTTTTGCTCCTGAGGGAGGTGTCTTATTCCCCTTCACTCCCCCACTTGAGAGGTACTAATGCCCCATCAGAGGGTACCCAGCTTCACCTCCACCCCAGGGGCCATGTTCCTCAGCTGCTCCCTTGTTGGAGGAGATGGAGAGAATTTCTGCATTTTTCCTCCCTATTCTCCCTTGCCTCTGGCACTCCCCTACATTTACTGTGGGCTAGGGAGCCTCCCTCAGTCCCTTATTGCTGGGGGTGGACTCTCAGGTTTACCCAAGCCTGTCTCTCTTTGCCGGGGGTGGGGTCACTAGGTCCCTTCCCCCATTCTTCTCTAGCTGGGAGCGAGTGGTCACCTTGTGGTGCTGGTTGCCCCTCTTTGCTTTTCACTGACGGGAAGCAGAGGGAAGGAAGGAGTAGCACCACAACCCCCTCTGTTGCTAGGAGGCCAGAGGAGCCGCATGCTCAGTGCTATCTGCAGGACCAAGGCAGCTAAGTGGGGTTACAAAGCGAAGCAGCAATGGCAAGACTACACCCCTAGAGCTTCTGTCATAGGCACAACTGTGCACCCACCTCAGTTTTCCCTCTCAGGTAACCCAAGGGTTCTACACCAGGCTCTCTTGCCTCCACTCATCACACCAGTCCATGTAGTCATTAAAATCCCAATACATCTCACCCTTTGATATCTCACATACCACACATCAGTGCCTCCTACAACACCTGGACTCTCTTTCAGTCCTCTTCTGTCTTTCTGCTAGGGTAGCCCCCCCCCCCCCCCCCCCTTCCAAATGGAGCACAACCCCACTCTTCCCAGTGGGAACCACCACAGCCTGTCTGATGGGAGATCATCCTAACCAGGGGAGCATCCCCCTCTCCTCCAGCCCTCTTACTGTTCCCCTGGGCCCAGCTCTCTGGTGTGAGACATCAGCAGGTAAGCCTCTCCACTGCCCCTCTGCGTTCAGTCCTTTCTGGCCCTCTCCTTCAGTTTTGGTATACACGGTAGCTACGCTTAAAATGCTACAGTGCCACAGCTGTAGCACTTCAGTGTAGGAACTTACTACAGTGACTGGAGGGACTCTCCCATTGTTGAAGATAATCCTCCTCCTCCTCCCTAAGAAGTGGTAGCTGGGTCAACGGAATGGCTGTACTGGGGGTTAGGTCATCTTAATGATCTCTCTCAGGGGAGTTTCTCAAAATAAATAAGTTTTCAAATAATAATTTGCAATTATTTAGCACCTTAGACTGGAGGAGCTCAAGTATTAGTCATGCTAAATATCCCTGTGGATAGGCTTTATTCCAATTTTACAGGTTGGGAAAGCTAAGGCACAGATAGGTTGAGTTATCTGCCCAGGTCACACAGGAAGTCTGGGGCAGAGTCTACAATAAAAACATTCCTATAACACCAGGCCTAGAAAAAAGGGGGGAAAGGGGTGAAGAAACCCTACAGCCACCTTCTCTCAGGCCTGGGAAAGGGGAGAAAAGCACCTGCAGCTCCCTCTCCCTCCCCCGGCTGGGAAGGGGGTGAAGGACCCCAGAGCTGGTGTGGGGTCTGGGGGGCGACAGGCAGATGTGGGGGCTGGGAGTGTGTAATTAATTGCTGGGGGGATGGACAGATGTGGAGATGGGGGGCTACAGACTTAACTAGAATGTTGGGGTTTGAGGAAAAGCTGGAAGTTCTGCGCCATCAGGCAGATAGTGATTGCTCCTGCAGTCAGAGCCAAAATCACTTTACTCAATACATTTGGGAGTGGGCAACACTAATTCTCTCTCTCATATATAGTGGGTAGGGGGAGTTCAGAAATCAACAGACCCTCCCCTCCAAAAAAAGACAATATAGTCTTTTTTTTTTTTTAAGTCTTGTGGTTTTTGGGGTCTGTCTCATGATGTTTTAAGTTTTAGGGTTGGCAATGCTGCACTAGTAAAACTCTTGTTGTCTTAAGTGGGAGCAGAATTAGGCCAACACGCATTCCTCTTGGAAATCTCACCCTACACATTCTGGCTCCCAATCTTAAGGGTGAAATCCTTGCCCCATTAAAGTCATTAGGAGATATGCCATTTACTAGAATGGAGCCCAGATTGCACTGTTGGCTTTTAACCTTTAGAAAATGTATCATGTCTAGTAACTAATACTTTCAACTAGGTCTACATAGTATCTTACCTCAACTCCTCCACCATTCCAACATGAAGTTAAGTTTGTTAACCCCTCTCCCTCCCCCCACCCCCCGCAAAAACAAATCGTGAAACTGGCTTAAAAATCATGGAGTTTTTTTTTAATTGGGATTCTTTTTATTTTCCTATTTTTAAAAAAAACATTTAGGATAGATTTGGGGCATGTTTTCAAAGCTTTTCTCTGCAATCACAAAGGCTAGATATTTCCTTTTTTTTTTTTCAGAGTGAAAGCTGAGATTCTCACTAAATGACATTACTCCAGGAATTGGTGCTTTAAGAAAACAAACCAAACATTGTAAAACTCATGATAAATTTGTAAGACGTGCCACTGACTTAATTTACACTAGCTGAGGGTCTGTCTCTGCAACCAGCTTTATTTCTAATTTAGATAAAAATAACTCAGCCAAAGTGGCCCATTGCATACAGTTTCTGACATAATTTTCAAACAAGTTCCTTTGCTTTTTTTCTCTTTCTCTTTTTTTGTACATAATTCCATTCAATAACTAAAGCTTGGGACTGGAACAGTATTCAGAATTTCCTTGTCAACATTTCACTGCTTGTTCAGAGAAGTATCAAACCTCTAAGAAGTTATTTCTGGCAGAACTTTCCACTTTTTAAAAAAAGGATTGGGCAGTCATGACACAACTGGGACTGGACAAGTAAAACAGAAAGAGACTCTCAAAATTCCAAATGGAATGAAAATGGTCTACACTGATTGGCGTTACTGTCTCCATTTCAGAATACACATGCCTGGAATGTTTGGGATCTGCTCAGTTATTTCATGTCATGAACAGATACCAGCAGATACTGGGTAGAAAGGAGGAAAAGTCAAAGCAGTTCTCAGTAAAAGTGAATCATCACTAGTACTACAGCTGTTACATTTTCAAAAGTGCCCAAGACCCTGTTTACATGGGGAAGCTTTCGTGAAATAAATAGGATGTGAATGTAAAGTGCAATAGCTATTCCTCACTAGCTCTGCAGTCTTATTCTGGATTGAGTGCTTTCTTGTGGATTAACTTAATCCACAAAGGCACTTTTACTGTGGAATAAGAGTGTCCACATGAGGAGATAGTGAGGAACAGCTATTGTGCTTTACATTCACATACTACCTTATTTCACAATAGCTTCGTGTGTAGACAAGCCCTTAGGCTCCTATATGCATAAGTCACTTTTGAAATGTGATTTAGGCTCCTGGGAGGCCTGTTTTGCAACCTTAGAATTAACTATGAAAAAATTGAGAATGAATCAAAAGAATTGAATTAGAATTAAAAGGAAGTTGGGTTATATTTGGTTGTTGATATTTTCTGGTACAGCAGAGAAAAATAATCACTAAATGTTTTTGGGGGAAATGTTCCAGCAGAGGCCCATGAACAGAGCTTTTCAGATGCTTTGATGCTGGAAAGTGATTCTATTTCAGTGAAAGTTTACTTTTGGGAACACGTATCAACTTTTATTGCAGCTGATTCCTGTCAGAAACGAGGGACAACAAAAAAGATACTGTAATGCATATCTTATGCCTGTGTGGAAAAACTGTTACATTAAAATGACATTTCCCAAACAACTGGCTTGATTCTGTAAAAAAACAGAGAGTCCTGTGGCACCTTTAAGATTAACAGATGTATTGGAGCATAAGCTTTCGTGGGTGAATGCATCCGACGAAGTGGGCATTCACCCACGAAAGCTTATGCTCCAATACATCTGTTAGTCTTAAAGGTGCCACAGGACTCTCTGTTGCTTTTTATAGATCCAGACTAGCACGGCTACCCCTCTGATACTTGGCTTGATTCTGAAACTGCTCTGAGGGAGTAGATACATAATCAGACTCAATGCTTTTACAGATAGAGGCCACATAGACCAATAGGGAGGACACAGGTCTGGGAGTCAAAAAAACAGGTTGCTAGTCCCAAGTCTGCCAATGACTCACTCTGTGAGTTTGGGTAAATGACTTCACCTCCTTGTGCCCTTTTTTGTCTCCATCTGTAAAATGAGAATAATTATTCTCACCCAGCTTTGTAAAACATTTTGAGATTTCTAGATGAAAAGTGCCATGTAAGAGCTACATAATATTATGATTACTCTACAAGCTTTGTTTGTCATATATTACTATTGCCCAGCTTAAAAATAATTCATTAATAAGGGTACAATCTGAAAGATTTTGGAAGAATTAGCATAAGCACATTGAACAAAATAATCTTAAAGTTTGACATTTGGTTGTAGTCAATGGATTGTGAATACAATGAAGTAAATCAAAAATTAATAAAGCAATATGCTGCAAGAGGCCTAAAATGTTTTACACACTTTTGAGGTAATGCACTATACTTTTTAATCAAGATATTCTTGAGGGAAAAATGGTTCTATATAGTTACTGTTTCTTGCCATTTCCCACTATGAAAGGGCACTGTATTAAAACTGAAAACACAGAGATTTCAACCCAAACAAAGCAACCTTAGGCAGAGAACAGGAAAATACATTTTTGCAGTTTATTATTTTTTCTGCTGCAGTGAAGAGAATGTATTTGTTTCAGAAAATATATCCTGAAGCTTGGGATTGTAATAAGGATCTGAAAGCTGGTATTGTGTGACATACTCTCGCTGTCTTAAGGGCGAAAAGGAAACTACCACTTGCTAAGTGACAATGTTCCTTTTTTTTGCCCTAAATCATTGGTTCATTATAGACCAATGGTTCTCAAACTGAGAGTCGGGACCCCAAAGTGGGTCAAGACCCTGTTTTAATGGGGTTGCCAGGGTTGGCGTTTGACTTGCTTGGGCCCAGGGCCAAAGCCCGAGCCCCAATGCTGGGCGTCAAAGCCAAAGCCCGAGGGCTTCAGCCCAGGGTGGGAGGGCTCAGGTTACAGATCCCCTGCTTGAGGCTGAAGCCCCGGGCTTTGTTCCCCCAAACAGGGTGGTGGGGCTCGGGCTTTCCCCCCCCCCCCCCCCCCCCCGCCCGGAGCAGCGGGAACTCAGGCGGGTTCAGGCTTTAGTTACTCCTGCTGGGGTCATGTAGTATTTTTTGTTGTCAGAAGGGGGTCGCGGTGCAATGAAGTTTGAGAACCCCTGTATATAGACAAAACTAATGTGAGCATTAACATTTACATTGTGAAAGCTCCTAGAGGCCTCATTGTATCTGGCACTGCTCAGACAGAATAAATACCCCCCCCAAAAGCTTATGTTCTAAAAAAACAAGTCATAACAGATATATGAGAAATCATATCGATTCCCTGTCCACAAATTTGAACTAAAATGCTTGCCAGCCTTTACTTTTATCCTTTTGCTTGTATATTTTATTGCTTTCCCCTAGTCTGTTTTTTGTCCTTTTAGATTGTTAGCTTGTGAGAGCTGAGATCACATCACCTCTGCTTGAAAAGGACCCATGCTGGGCACTAAAAGAAACATACAAGGTGGGGTTTTCAAAAGCATTCATCATTGACCTGGCTTTGTTCCCATTGGAGTAAATTTTACCATCGACTTCAGTGGAAGCTGAATGAGGCCAAGTGTTTTTGAAAATTCCACTCATAATAAATATCTGTAGCACCTTTCATCCCAAAGCACTATGGGCCAAATTCTACAACCTCACCCTTTCTATCATAGTCCCACTACAATCATTTTTAAAAACTGAGATTGTTATCAATTCACATTAAGGCGGAATGGGATGATGAATAAAAGTCAGTTCATTTTTTTATTACTATTATTTTGGGACATGTTGGGACAAAAGTCTATTGCTGTGTGGGGGCGGGGGGCGGGGGAGAAACAGGGTGGTATTATCTCACAGGCAAAATATTTCACAGGCCTGTCAAAAAATAATGCTGTCCTGGGTTCCTGTTTTCAGCTCTGCACTGACTCGCTTTGTGGCCTTAGACAAATCACTTCACAGCTCTATACCACAGCATGATCACCTGTCAAATAGATATTACTGTACCCATTTCAGAAGGATTGTAAGAGACTTAATTAATTTGTTAATGTTTGGAAAGCAATTTGAGATTTAGATGAAAGGTACGGTATAAAAATGGAAGCTATTAATTATGATGATTTCCATAGGGTGAGATTCTGCTATCCTTACTCACATTAAGTGGTCCCTTACTCTAATTAGTCCCTGAGTCCCCAGCAGTAATGCGGAGTGTATGTTTGGGACTCTGACTGAATATAGAAATACTTGGATCTTGGACCAATGCTTTTCAATATAAGCAGTTTTAAAGCCAAGCCTGCCTAAAAGGAAAGGTACAACCACTTTAAAACCAGCTGGTAATTGGTTTAAATGCATGTAAATAAAGGCTACAGCTGTTTAAATAAGGGGTGAACATAGTGACACTTTGGTCAGTAGTCTTCAGTTATGATCCTATAACCTGGAAGGTAGAAAGCTCCAAAAAGTGCTTAGGTAGTGAGCAAAACTGAGTATAAAAAGTAAGCTACCAGTGCCTGGAATATAGGGTCCACAGCTGCTAAAAAGGCTGTCCTCATAACATTAACTTGCTAAATACCAAATGTAGGCCTCATCTGGAGGTCTAAAACCAAGAAGAAAGAATGGGCTACTACTACTACTACGGGAAGCAATCCAGGACTATGTGAAGCCAAAGCTTCAGGGCAATGCTTCCTTTGATGTTTAAAGAGATTAATAGATCCTTTCATTCTGGCATCCCTTAAGCTAACATTAGTTATGTATATAGTCTTCTTTGCTATAAACTGTACAAACAGCAGACATTGCATATGAGAATATGCTATAGCAGCTTTACAACCTGGACCACAATGATTATCTAAGGGCTTGTCTACACTGGCAATTTATAGCGCTGCAACGTTCTTGCTCAGGGGTGTGAAAAAACACCCCCCTGAGCGCAGCAAGTTTCAGCGCTGTAAAGTGCCAGTGTAGACTGCACCAGCACTGGGAGCTCCCAGTGCTAGCAGCTTCACCCCTCGTGGAGGTGGGTTTTTTAAGACCTCTCCCAGCGCTCTCCCAGCGCTCTGCCGTGACCACATAAGCCACGTTAAAGCACTGCCGCGGCAGCGCTTTAGCATTGCCAGTGTAGACTAGCCCTAAAGGAATAAGACTTAAGTATGCATGGGCAGTAGATACTGTACAGCAAGGTTAGGAGCACCTAATAAAAAATACAAATTTGCTTGTTCTTGTTTCCAGTTAAGTAATTGGTAAAACGTCAATTGATTTTTTAGCAGGATTGGGCCCAAAGAGAACAAATTCTGGGTACTTGATTGGAGACTAACATTTTATCAAGAGCTCATGCTATTACTTGACTTAGATATTTCAGTAGGAAAATCCTTCTAAACAATAGAAAATGTATTTCAAGAGAGATTCTGAAAAGAAAGAATTTCACTTTATATAGCAAGGCCATTTGTTACTATTATTTAACATTGACAAAGTGATCTGTGCTGTTCAATACAGATGCCCCCCGGGGTTACGCAAACGCGACTTATGCAAATCCGCACTTACGTAAAAAGTTCCATAAGCTAGAAATAGGAGGGTTTTTTAGGGGTTTTTTTTGCTTAATGGTCGGAGATAGTTTCCGACTTACGCAAAATTCAAGTTACGCAAGACGTTCCGGAATGGAACAGTTGTGTAAGTCGGGGAGCATCTGTACACAAAATAAAGCTCCTGGCCTGAAGAACTTCCTATCTGAAAAACAGATAAGGAGGCTACACCACACATAGGGAAAGAGAGAGAGAAAGAGTTATGGAGGGGTGGCGGACGGGTTGGCTAAACACCAACGTATAAAATCAATGTTACACCCTCACCTCACCTGGATTAGTGTGGTCACCCTATCTCAAAAAGGATATTTTAGAAGTAGAAGACTTTCAGAGCCAGGTGTGAAGACTGATTAGAGACATGTAAAAATTTCCATATGAAGAGAGACTGGGACTGTTTAGAGAAGAGATGAGTAAGAGGGAATATAGGCTTACAAAATAATTAATGGCAGACATGGTAAACTGTGTGCTCCTATTTGCCCTGTTTCATAACACAAGAACAGTCCCTGGAAAAATCATGGAGCAGGTCCTTAAGGAATCAATTTTGAAGTACTTTGAGGAGAGGAAAGTGATCAGGAACAGTCAGCATGGATTCACCAGGGGCAAGTCATGCCTGACTAACCTAATTGCCTTCTATGATGAGATGACTTGTTCTGTGGATGAGGGGAAAGCAGTGGACATGTTATTCCTTGACTTTAGCAAAGCTTTTGATACGGTCTCCCACAGTATTCTTGCCAGCAAGTTAAAGAGGTATGAGCTGGATGAATTGACTATAAGATGGATAGAAAGCTGGCTAGATTGTCGGGCTCAACGGGTAGTGATCAATGGTTCCATGTCTAGTTGGCAGCCGGTATCAAGCGGAGTGCCCCAAGGGTCGGTCCTGGGGCCAGTTTTGTTCAATATCTTTATTAATGATCTGGAGGATGGCGTGGATTGCACCCTCAGAAAGTTTGCAGATGACACTAGACTGGGAGGAGTGGTAATACGCTGGAGGATAGGG
>NW_020698066.1:107865-153069 GCF_002925995.2 Terrapene triunguis | reverse complement strand
GATACAGAGGGACCTAGACAAATTAGAGGATCGGGCCAAAAGAAATCTGATGAGGTTCAACAAGGACAAGTGCAGAGTCCTGCACTTAAGAAGGAAGAATCCCATGCACTGCTACAAACTAGGGACTGAGTGGCTAGGCAGCAGTTCTGCAGAAAAGGACGTAGGGGTTACCATGGATGAGAAGCTGGATATGAGTCAACAGTGTGTCCTTGTTGCCAAGAAGGCTAACGGCATTTTGGGCTGTATAAGTAGGAGCATTGCCAGCAGATCGAGGGACATGATCATTCCCCTCTATTTGGCATTGGTGAGGCCTCATCTGGAGTACTGTGTCCAGTTTTGGGCCCCACACTACAAAAAGGATGTGGAAAAATTGGGAAGAGTCCAGCAGAGGGCAACAAAAATGATTAGGGGGGCTGGAGCATATGATTTATGAGGAGAGGCTGAGGGAACTGGGATTATTTAGTCTGCAGAAGAGAAGAATGAGGCGGGATTTGATAGCTGCTTTCAACTACCTGAAAGGGGGTTCCAAAGAAGATGGATCTAGACTAGGGCCACCCGGGGGGGGGGGCAAGTGGGGCAATTTGCCCCAGGCCCCGGGCCCCGCAGGGGCCTCCACGAGAGTTTTCAGGGCCCCCCCACGAGAGTTTTCGGCAGCAATTCGGCGGCGGGTCCTTCACTCGCTCTGGGACCCGTCGCCGAAGACCCCAGGCCCCCTGAATCCTCTGGGCAGCCCTGATCTAAACTGTTCTCAGTGGTACCAGATGATAGAACAAAGAGTAATGTTCTCAAGTTGCAGTAGGGGAGGTTTAGGTTGGATATTAGGAAAAACTTTTTCACTAGGAGGGTGGTGAAGCACTGGAATGGTTTACCTAGGGAGGTGGTGGAATCTCCTTCCTTAGAGGTTTTTAAGGTCAGGCTTGACAAAGCCCTGGCTGGGATGATTTAGTTGGGGATTAGGTCCTGCTTTGAGCAGGGGGTTGGACTAGATGACCTCCTGAGGTCCCTTCCAACCCTATGATTCTAACATGAGGACATAAAATGATCAAGCATGCCAGAGGAGCACATTGCAAAAAGAGACAGATTGTGTTGAAGTGCTTCTCTGTGAATCAGAGCCATCCATCTCCATGTGCAAGCAGATTGGGCTGGAAAGAGAGAGAGAAGGCAGGAAGGACTCTGCCTAGCTTGAAACACTGACAAGACCAGCTCTACCTCACAGAATGGGTGAGAGCAGACAGGGGCGGAGCAGGAGCTGCATCTCAGGATTTTTATTTTGCAAAAATCTGTTAATCTCTAGTGCTTTTTATGAGCAGGTTAAGAAATTCCCTTATAAACCCTGTGTTCCTTGCCTTCCTACCACATTTTCCCCAAAATAATTAAACTAGAAGTCAGAGTGGATCTCTGGGGGGGGCGGGAGCATGTGTAAGCAAAAAGGAGAATGTCTATACAACAGTTTGGAGCCCCTGGGAGCAAATCTGAGAGCCTGCATTGCCAGACTCAGGTGAGTGGGCCTCTAAAAGCAGCTGCATAGACAAAGTTTTGAAGTTTAGTGTTAGGGTGGAGCTTGGGCTCTAAAGCCCACACCCTTCCCTATGCTTTAGGGTTGCCAACCCTCCAGGATTGTCCTGGACTCTCCAGGAATTAAAGATTATGTCGTGATGAAATCTCCTGGAATACATCCAACCAAAATTGATAACCCTACTAGGCTTCAGAACTCCATCCCGACCTGCAACTTCAAAGCGCTGTCTATGCAACTATTTTTAGAGCACCCAGCATGAGTCTGTTGACCTGGGCTAGGAGGCTCTCTCCCACATGCTCCAAAATGCTGTGAAGACAGGCCTAGGTGGCTCAGAAGGTCTGAGGTCCTGGTTCCAGGGCAGTTGTAGGGTTGCCAACTTTCTGACTGAACAAAACCAAACACCCTTGCCCTGCCCCTTCTCCGAGGCCTCAGCCCACTCACTCCATCTTCCTGCCTCCCTCTGTCGCTTGCTGTCCCCCATCCTCACGCGCATCCTCACACTGTGGAGTCCACAGTGACTTAGAAGCATGTTGGGTCTACTTACAGAGGGTGACTGGACCAGGTTGTAACAGGCATCACACAGGTATTTTTTAGGAGGGATTTGAATAAGTAGGAGGTGGTGGCTTGCAAGCTGGCGTGAGGCATTCTTTCCAGAGGGCACCGTGGAAAAATTCATGAGTGGGAGAAGGGAATTATGGTATCGAGGCTGGCATGTTGCAACTGTTTTATGTTTTGTTGACAATTTGTATATCATTTTATTTTACAAACCTGTTGATTTAATATTCTGGTAATCTTCCAAATACCAGTTAGGATATGAAAGACTGCACGAGCACATTTTATGAACAGTTAGAGGAATTTGTGTCCTACCAGAAATGTTTGTGCTTTAAAGGGCTGAATTCTCCTGTCTGCTAAATCCACTCTGCATCGCATGTAAGTTTTCCCATGTTTTTAACTGACCAGAGAGGGCCAGTGGAGAAGTTTCTCTGTGTGGGGAAAATTCTCTGCTGGTGTATCTGCTTCCTACACCAGACACCTCGTAACCCCTTGTTATGAGGGGAAGCAGGGAGTGTGTTGGGGGAAGGGGTTGGGGAGAGCGAAGCTATACATTATCCCTCCTAGTGTAAGTCAGCACAAGGGCACAGCTCTCTTACATGCTTTGGGACCAGGGATGGAGAATCTGAGACAGGCCTCAGTCAAGAATCTCACCCTAAATTGTTAGCCTATAACAAAACAGTAAAAACACAAGACTTTGTACATTATAGACTGATGCATTTATAGTTTCCTGTTATTGATTTCTTTCCTGCCTCTCGCTAGGCTCAGGGTCATTGCTTTACTATCTCCACTGAAGGTTAAACAGTCTTTGGTTTTTCTGATTCAGTTTATTTTCCAGATTCTAGGCATGGTTCTCTAGGCTCGTATGCCAGCACGAACCAGGAGCAATTGCATCAACTTTCAATTGAGTAAAACTGGTGTGAGCTCAAAATCAGGCATCCTGCCCAGATAGGAAAATTTTCATTGGACTGTAATTATTTTTCAAATAACAGCAGAAATATTAATAGTAATGCAGTCTTCTATTTTTTGTCTTTAATTTAAACTTTTGTTTAGCTTTGTAAGCCTTGATTATTTCAGGCTGTTGTGAAATGAGTAGTGGGGATGAAAGGGCTGGGGGAGTGTCTCTATATCAAACTCAGACATGATGTTATTTCCCCCATACTGCACTTGATTGTTCTTTAGTAACCGTAGGTGCTGGAACTAGGGGTGCTGGGGGTGATGCAGCACCTCCTGGATTGAAGTGGTTTCCATTATATACAAGCTTTACAATCCAATTCAATGGCTCTCAATATAAATTGTTCCAGCAGCCCTGTTGGTAATCTCAGAGGCGTAGCGAGCGCCCGCCGTACCCTCTGACCGGAGGGGGCCCCGCAAGGAAGGGGGCCGCTAAAAGTGGCAAAATAAATACCGCATTCCAGTTTCTGCATTGTAAGGGGCCCCGCCCGGACATATATTCGGAAGGGGCCACCGTTCGGAGGGGCCCACGTTCTTTGTTGCTACGGCCCTGGGTAATCTATTTATTGAAATAAATGTGTAGTCCAAATGGTGATGGCTGAGGGCATTATTCTGAAGTCTAGGCATCAGTATTTAAATACCTGGCACTATAGATTTATATCCCAGCAGGCAAGCCTTTCATTCTTCTGAGGTACATAAATACAGATCCATATCACATACAGTGAGTGTTTTCCAGATGAGACCTTTCAAAACTGAGGTCCTGTCTGCTCTGCATAGACAAAATCCCATGGCGTATATCAGAAGATCAAGGGTTTCCCTGTGTATCCCTAGCCAGAATTTCACCTACTCTGTTATTGTGCAGAATGCAAAGCGCCCCAGGGCTGCTACCCTTCCACTAAAGAGCTGACTGTATTTCAGTGGCAATATCATTCCTCATTTATAGGGCCTAATCTGATAGTCCTTTTTGAGGCAAACTCCCATTGACTTCAATAGTCAAAACTTAGTTTGACCCTTCAGCGTCAAATACATCAAATACTATACCTCTTCGAAAGTAGATTTTTAGCAATGTATTCTAGAAATTGTTTTGGTCTTTCCTTGAAGAATTCCTTGATAAGAGCAGGCTGTTTTTACACAGTCAGCAGCGATGTACTTTTTGTTGCATATGGTGGTCTAGCATTAGAGATTCAAAGTGAAATCCTGGCTCTTTAGAAATCAATGGCAAAACTCCGATGGACTTCAATAGGCCCAGGATTTCAACACCATCCCTTTGTCTTGTTGATATTTGGTATAAAAACAGCATCAGGTTTGACTTTTATAAATTTGGCAGTACTAATCATTGGGAAGCAGTTTTTGACAATGGAATATTGTTCCCAGAAAAAAGCTTTAAAGAGGTATTATGGTTGGTAATATTAAACCCCAACACTAAGAGAACATTTAATTGAAATATCAATGTTGATAGTGTAAGGCTGCAAAGTGAAACACTCAGGGATCAGGAAATGCCTGTGAACCTTAACTTTACCTCTTTGCATGTATATATCAGTCAATTACCTGATCACATATGGATGAGAAATTCCTATCAATTCACATGTGCACAGGCACAGTGTCAGTGGAACCCTGGGACAGCATTTAAAAAAAATATGATAAAAATTGTGCATAATAGATGATATTATATACACACATACATATATATTTAAACCTCCATAAATTGGGCAAATAAAAATTAATTTTCACCAGACCACTGGAAGGCATGTGTCCCAGGGAATATTTTCCTGTAAATATTTAGGACTATTTTTAAAAATTTGAAACTTTTGAAACAAAAGCAGAACTGTCTTTTTTCCTCCCATTCGTTCTCCCGCTTGAAAATAGCTGAACTGTTTTGCTCAAATTTTTAAAAATGTTGCCCTCAGGGAGCAGAGTTGGAAAATAGTCTAAAAGGTGAACACTTGATAAAATTATAAGCAACTGAAAAGGCTCTTTAGAGTGGAAACATGTATACAACTTTAACTGGGGGCATAATAAATTCTCTGTGTTTTTTTAAAAGAGTGTTGGAAAGTCAATAAATTTAAAGTTAAAATTGTAGCAACATTATCCAAACTGTATATAACTTGCTATAATATATCAGAGTTTTGGTGACCACTTATATTTCAATGAAAGGCAGAACAACATATAAAATATAAGTATAAGCCATGTTTTAAGGGACACCACTGCACAACACTTAATTCACAGCATAACAACAAATCTTCATTCCAGGAGCCCAGTGTTTTTTCTACCAAATTAAACTTATTAAAAAACTTTTTCAGATGAGACTGAGGCACACATTGACTATGAAGATAATTTTCCCGATGACAGGTCTATGCCTGTGGCTGAGCATGAGGAAGAGCATGGCAAAGAGGAAGGCGAGGAGGAACAAGAGCAGGAGTTTTCCCACCCTAAAGAAACAGAGGCAGAAAATGTTGGAAGCAGCAAAGATGTTACTCAGGGTATAGATTCTACTGAGAAAGGAAGCAAGGCACCAACTGAATCACCTGTGTCACTGCTGAGCCAAAAACACTTGTTTTGGTTCCCTGCAGAGTCTTTCAATGAGCCTGAATCTGACAAAGACACAAACGATGCCACTAAAACACAATTTTCTGATGGCAACAACCACATTGGAGTGAAAACCATCTATAATGAACCTGGCAACAAAATGATTTATGACAGCAAAGATTTCCCCATTGGACCTGCTCTTGTGAACAATGATACAAAGGCAATGAAAGATACAGTCACCAATACTGATGAATCCTGGTTAGATGGTTACCCTGTAACTCAGGAAGCAGTGGAGGATGACGAAGAGGAAGATAAGGTTGATGGATCAATGGGAACAGAAGATGACATTATCCTTACAACTGATCAACCAAATCATGTTGAAGTTAGGAAATCAGGCAACAGTAATCCAGCTCCAGACAAGGATTTAACACAGATTGTGGCAGCCCCAACAAGAATGCGTGATTATGGGATCAAAGAAATACCCTTAGTACTAACACCAACTAGTGCTCCCGAGAACGTGAGTGCTAGCAAGGGCTCTGAGGATGTGATCAGGTATCACCCAACTACATCTTTGGGATTTGTGACTCAGGAGTCTACTACAACAACTACACAGCATGACCGCCCTAACTTGAAAACTGCTACATTGAAAACCTCTACAACAGTCAGTCCCATTGACCACATTCCATATCCAGAGACAGAAGAAACAACAGCATACTCAACACAAGCAGCAACCACTATACCAACTTGGGAGGTCTTTACTGACTCATTGTCTAATGAATTTCTTGAGCAAGAAAATCTCACTTATGGCACAGGAGAAAAACTTCTCCCCACTTCTGAACCTTGTGTAGGAGAGGATTGTCCTAGCCCAAGTAAAGATCCCATGATAGCTATCATTGTGATTGTTCTATGTTTGTTACTGTTTGCATCGATACTGGCGGTGTGGTGTTTCAAAAAACGGCAACAGAAGAGTTCTGTATATAAATTGAACGGAAAAGGTCAGGCTAGACATCCCCATCACCACCAACAGATTGAAATGCAGAAAGTCTAACCTGCTACCTGTTTTTTAGCAGACACTAGGAAAGCAAGAAAAAAAGTCACATGAATGGTGGACACTGAAACCCATCAGTGCAGGAAGCAGGGGGCAAAAAACCAAACAAAAAACCAAAAAACCTGTGTGGGAAAGAAGGAAGTTCAGCTGTTTGAAATCACAACTTAATATATCTTGACATTTCAGTGTTAAAGAATCTGTACATTTTTACCACATGGGTCTTTTTGGAGATCTCAGCAAAAAAGAATGTGTTTGGTAGCGCAACTGGAGATCATCCAGCATTTACATTTTGCTCATATTAATTAATAAAAGCAAATTCTTTGTCTACGACAAGCCAATGGCAGGACTGGTCAGACCTTTCTGCTTTACTCTCAGTGAGCCGGACAAAGAGATGCAGGGCAAAAGTCTCTCTTTGAGCTACCACATATGTTGGTGTTTGTTATTTCTTTTAGAACTAACCAAATTTGTCAGGGTAGACCAAAACCAATGATTACATGGCATATCATGTGAGGAAAAATATTTGGTACAGCATGTTAATGTAATGGGTGATATTGCATTTGGAGAGATGATCACTAAGGTACTTTTCTTCAATGTTGTGAAATTTTCTTGAAGCACGTTAACCAAACATGTAGGACATTAGGATATTTTGGGGTTAGGGGGTGTTGTTTTAACCTTAGGAAAGAAATGCCTTTTTTGGTATTAATATTTTTTGTGGAAGTAATGCTCTCTCACTGGAATTGAGATAATACAAATACTAGAAAACTCCATTCTTCCTTTAAAAGTAAGCAAGCACTGTGGTAGTCAGTGCATTCCTCCTTTCAGGTGCTATGAGTAGTCCCTTACTCATCAAGGAGCCAGACAGGAATAAAGACCTTGGCAGGAAAATACATCTAAAGTAATTTGTTCTTCTGAGTAATAGTGCTTTAAGACCAACTGATGAAGATGTTGAATTTAAATACACAGCCTATAATGTATGAATTAAAAATGTTATGTAAAATATATTTGCCACATTATTCTATGGGATGACTGAAGTACACTTGTATACTCAAATATATTTTAAAAAAAAATAGATCTTGGGGTCAGATGGTTCTCTGAAAAACTTCTGTTCAACGTGCAGCAGCAGTCAAAAAACCTAACAATGTTAGGAACCATTAGGAAAGGGATAGATAATAAGACAGAAAAATAATGTCATGATATAAATCTACTCCATGATATATAGGTACTCCAGTACCTAGAATACTGCGTGCAGTTCTGGGTACCCCATCTCAAAAAAAAAATATTAAAATTGGAAAAAGCATGGAGAAGGGCAACAAAAATTAGGACTATGGAACAGCTTCCAGATGAGGAGAGATTAAAAAGACAAGGACTGGTCAGCTTAGAAAAGAGAGGAGTAAGGTGGGAGATGCTAGAGGTCTATAAAATCATGAATGTTGTGAACAAAGTAAGTGATTTTTACCCCTTTACATAACACGAAAACCAGGGATCTCCCCAATTAAATTAATAGCAGAGTACTTCTTTGCACAATGCACAGTCAACCTATGGAACTCATTGCCAGGTGATATTGTGGAGACCAAAAGAATAACTGTGTTCAAAAAAGAATGAGAAGTTCATGGAGAATAGGTCCATCAATGGCTATTAGCCAAGATGGTCAGGGATGCAACCCTGTGCTTTAGGTGTCCCTAAACCCCTGACTGCCAATAGCTAGGACTGGACAACTCAATAATTGCCCTGTTCTGTTCATTCCTTCTCAAACATCCAGCACTGGCCACTGACAGAAGACAGGATGCTGGGCTAGATGGACCACTGGTCTGACCCAGTATGGCCATTCTTATGTTCTTATTCTCTGATGAACTGAAGGGGAGTAGAAAGTGGTCAAAGATATGATGTGGAACAGTGGGAGATACATAAGTTCATAAAAACTGTTTATTTTGGTTTGAAGTATAAAAACAAACCTAGGCAAGGAAGACCGTGGAGGCTCTTCCAATATAACATCCTATTTAGAATTGTTAAGAATAAATATGGGAGAGAGATATAGAAGGTGTCTTCTGTCATCACTGGAATAATTTTGCTTATTTAGGAATGAAAAATCTTACTATTTGTTCTTACCTGTCCTAATGACAAAAGTAGTACTCATAACTATGAATAATCTACAGGTCAGAAATGAGCTCGTCTTCTACTCCTTACAGTGCAGTCTCAGCCAAAATACTCAAATTATTCAGTAGATCAAAGCATGAAGGGGGAAAAAGGTGAAATATTGAAAGAGGAATCAGTGGAGATCATATAGGACCAAATTCTGTCTTCAGTTACAGTGGTGTATATTCTGAGTAACTTTGGCCCCATTTTGTGTAACTCAATCCCCATATACTGTTTACAAAAATTAAAAACAGGATTTTAAAAATATAGCTACACATTTTGTGAAAGAATATGACTTTATAGTGAGCAAGAGGAGTTGAGTATTGTTGCCTGGATATAGACAGCAAGAATAGAAACAGTGCAGATTTGTAAATAGTGTGTTTCCTGTTATACTGCATGACTTTAATGTGTTCTAGAATATGAAATAACCTAGGATTACAGTTGTAAAATATTTTTATGAGGTAACTTTTTTTAAACAATGGATTTAGCACTAAGTAACTTTATGGAGTCTGTTAACTCAACTAAAACACTTATCTGTGTGGAAATATACTGCAAAATAAATGCAAAAACCATCAATTTTTAAACTTTTTTTTAATCTTAAAGCACCAAATCAGTGTTACAGTTCTGCATAGTGTTATTTGAATGAAGTACAGCTCAACAAGCTAAGTAAACAAAGTCAGTACTGTTAGTGTCAGGAAACGTACATGATGAAAAAAATCATACACAAATAAAGTTACAAATGCAAACTGCATGGGGCTCTTGTGAGACTCACAGATGCTTGTTATTCATGAAAAGGAACAAAATGTACATTAACATAGTACTCTGAGGTATCTACAAAGGCAGGGAGGAGAGGGATGTTCTTGTTCAAATAACTGACTAAACAAATTTGTTTGTAGAGGAAATACTGGTCTCTCCATCAGGGATTTCTTGGAGCAGATATACTCCCTGTTGTTTTTGTGGATACAGAAATAAGGTGCCACCGGACTCCTTGTTGCTTTTGATATTAGAATTAGTCAAAAAGTGTTAAATCCAGGTCATCAGCCCGATTCTATTCAGCAGAATGTTTTTTCCTCCTGAAATTTACATCCCGAACTAGAATGCTGTTTGCACTGGTGGGCACTTAATAACCAGAGACACTGACCAAAATAGTTGAGGGGAAGGGGAAGAGAAGGGGAAATCAAACTCTCCTTTCATGTGTAGCTTGGCTGATCAACTAAGGCAGGGTGTGGAGAGCATGATAAATACAAATACTGGAAGGATGAAAAGGCAAAAGTGAGGGGAGGAATTACTTAACATAGTAAAAGGGTATAACTAGGGATAGCTCAGTGATTTGAGCATTGGCCTGCTAAATCCAGGGTTGTGAGTTCAATCCTTGAGGGGGCCACTTAGGGATCTGGGGCAAAATCAGTACTTGGTCCTGCTAGTGAAGGCAGGGGGCTGGACTCGATGACCTTTCAAGGTCCCTTCCAGCTCCAGGAGATAGGATATCTCCATTAGTTAATAAATAAACTAGCAGCAATGGGCTGAAATTAAGACAGGGAAAACCCCTTCTCCCTGACCGCCCCCAGATCCCCTGCCCCATCCAACTCCTCCTCTCATTCCTGACTGCCCCTCCATGACCCCTGCTCCCCATGTTCTCTGGCTCCGACTGCCTCAACCCCTATCCACACCACCACCCTGAACTCCCGTGCCCTATATCCAACATCCCTTACCGCGCTGCCTGGAGCACTGGTGGCTGGCGGTGCTACAGCCACGCCGCCCAGAGCACCAGGACAGGCAGCCTTGCCACCCGGCTGGAGCCAGCCATGCCACCGCACAGCACAGAGTCAAGCTGCGGCTCTGCAACTGCGCTGCCCCAGGAGCTTGCTGCCCAGAGCATTGTGCTGGCGGCGCAGTGAGCTGAGGCTGCAGGGGAAAACTAGGGGAGGGGCTGGGGGCTTGCTTCCCGGGGCCAGGAGCTCAGGGGCCGGGCAGGAGGGTCCCACGGGCCGTAGTTTGCCCACCTCTGTTTTACAGGATTATGCTCCAGAGAGTAAATAAATGTCCCAACACTTTTTGCACATAAATGGGAGACAGAGAGAGATGGACACACAGGGACAAAGCTAATTTTAAAACAGTTATATGCAGTTACAGCTCTGACTCCCATAATCCCATTATTTTAAAATGGGTAAAAATTCCATTGCTTTGCAAATGTAAAAATGAATCATATTAACTACTTAATGCCATTTAAACACACCTATCCAAAAAGGATATTAAAGGCGGCGGGCGGGGGGGGGAAAGAGGTTAAAAATAATCAAAGAAACTTCTACCCAAAGGTTACCATTTATAAACTTTAAAAACCGAGAACTCAACAGAATTTTGTTTCCATACATCACCAAATGCTTTTTTTTTTTTTTGGGGGGGGGGGGGGGGGGAGGGAGGAGAGTCTAAGCAACTGAATATTTCCTTACAAAAAAAAGTCTCCATTTATTACATTTTTCTCTAGGCACTGAAGAGGAGTTAAGATACAAAAACCTGATCTGCTGGTGTGTATAGCCAAAACTTTTGTAAATCAGGCTATTTCTTACTAATATGGCTTTTTGTATGTAGCTTAAACTCTCCACACTAAGTCATTCACGCATTGAGTCACCAGAAAAAAGAAGTCGCTGTTTAAAGGATGGCAGACAACCAAAAGTTCAGACAGCAGCAATGAAGGATTAGTTGTGGGTTTTTCTCACT
This sequence comes from Terrapene triunguis, assembly GCF_002925995.2. NCBI lineage: Eukaryota > Metazoa > Chordata > Testudines > Emydidae > Terrapene > Terrapene triunguis. The sequence continues at coordinate 141,622 of NW_020698066.1, read as the reverse complement.
GCCCTGCTGCAAACTGCATCACAGCTCTATGTTCAAACATTATTAAAGGAGTATATGTTTTCTCTGGCATCAGTACTCCTCTCCACAGTTTAAGTATTGAATTTTTTTCTGAACTGAAGTAGTTTTGGTTTACAGCCCACATTAGAACTTAAACATATTTCCATAGTAGCTGGCATATGCAGGCAACTGTTTACCCTCAATTGCAGCCATAATAAACGAGTACATTTACAATCCAACACATCTTTGTCTATTTGCAACTCAGTATTTAGAGCTGTAAGAAGTGCAGGTTACTAAAAATCACTTTTTAATGGAACCCCTTTAAAGGGGCAGATTTCCTGTGTTTGCCTTTGCTGTCAATATCCACCAATATTAGCTTTCTTGAATGCAGGGATATGCAATGGAGGTTAGCTACAGCAGTGGGGTAAGAAAAACCCATATAAAGCAGAACGTTCTAATATGGTTTTAGAGGGAATAGTTTGTTTCTGAGGTACATCTTGAGTTACATCTATGAGCATGGTTCTATACTGTAAAATATGTATGTAAAAATGGCACCTTCTTACTCAGAAGTATTTCCCCAGAGATATTCAGAATCACATCTGCTTTAATGATTAATTTAAAAAAAAATTTTTTGTCTTGGTAGCATTGCAAAGCAATACAGCTCAAGGGGAGAGAGAAAGGGAGAGACAACTGGATTCTGTTTTGCCTTATGAATTGGCAACAGAATTATTGATTAAGGTTTCATGGCAAAATCTTTATTGCTGGCAGTGTGAGAGAAAGAACCCAGCTTAACTTTCAGATTCCAGGTTGAATTTGCAGGAACTGACACTTAGAAAAAGATTTTTTCCTTCTAAACTGAACATATTTAATATAGAAATCGTTGAGACACAGTAAATATGGAATCCATTATGCCATTGTATAGTAGCTTTTCAGAACATAACTACTCTAATGTTTGAACAATACACGAAACCACCCCCCCTCTTATTATCTATTTTATTTGAATGAATGTTGAAGCTTATGAAAGTGAGTTAGAAGCAAGTGAGGCACTGTAGTAGCTAGAAAGAGTCCATGTTAGAATACTCAATACAGCTCTGCCAAATAAACTCACTCCCAACTTGCAATACTGCTAATAGTCCAGTCCTGATTCACAGTCTACAGATCAATAGAGATGGTCACTATACCCAACTGTCTGATAGTTTAGACGTGTAGACAAATACCCATTGGGAACTAGACTGTTACAGCCAAAGTCTGTGATCCAGTTCAAGCTAAAACTTGCAGGAAATTCACTATCCTACAAAAGGCCTGTGCAAAACCCTGTGTCCAACATAAGATCTTAACAGAGCTTAAGTGGGGCAGAAGCCCTGGTGCTAACCATACCCTCTGGGATGAATTTCATTCAATGTTCACCAGTAATGCTGACAACATTATTATTTGTGTAATCTGCAACAGGCTATTACATAACTGCTTGTGGGCAGCAAGAGGCGGCTCAGAGAGACTAAGAGCAGTTATCCAAATATCTTGCTGGATTATTAGAAAAGTAAGCAATTATAAAAGGCTCGATACTACAGTTCTATCATAGGCAAGACCACCACTGAGGTCAGTTGAGTTATACCCACACATGAATGGTAGGATGAGGTGCAAGATGGCTATGTGCACCAATGCCACATGTTAAAGTGGTACGGAACACACTTCGGTCAAAACTGCCACATGTACACAGTAGCTTGAACGAGATGCAGTACAAGAGAAGGAACGGAGCATAAAATAAGCCTTGAATAAATATTAAAAGAAAATGAAGATGTAACATCAAAATCTCACCAACTAGGCAGAAGCTGCTAGGACGAAGGTGTTGCAGGATTTTTTTTGGGGGGGGGGAGTGGAGGGAGGGGGCACTGCCCTTCCCACCTCCTGACCCCAAGAAGAAATGGCAGGAAGGACACAGATTTATTGCAGTAACACACAGTGTTGGCATTTACCAATAGCAGCAGAAGAAAAATCACTTGAAAGAACATGAGAATGCTGAAAAAAGCTGCATTAAATACTAAAGGACTAGAAGAGCAGCTATTTCTCATTAGAAAAGAGCTGGAGCTTGAGAACTCCCTGCACTTGTTAAAATTGAACTGGCTTGGGACCATATGTAGTGGAAATTAGAAAAGTCATAAAAATCCACAAGGCACATGAACAAAATGAAAACAGATCACTGCCATTTTAGAAGGGTACATGGATTTTTGCATAAATAGTTTACAGTATAGAACCACACTACTAGATAAGGCTCAGATTTGGCATGGGTATTTTTAGTAAAAAATCACAGACAGGTCACAGGCAATAAAAAATAAATTCATGGAAGCTTGTGACCTGTCCCTGATTTTTACTAAAAATAACCCTGACAAAATGGGGAGGGAGAGGGTCCAATCCCCACCCGCCGCGCGCAGCTGGGCTGCTGTGGAGGGGTCCCCCACAGTGGCTGGGCTGCTGCAGGGTTCCCTGCTGCCCACCACCACTGGGCAGCTGGGGGGAAGAGGGGGGACTCCTACCACCTGCCGTGGCTGGGCAGCTATAGGGAGCCCAGTCTCCCGCAGTGAGTGGGAGCTGCTGGGGGTCTCTGAGAGAGCCGTTGCCTGCCGACAGCAGTCCAGCCCCGGGGCAGAAAATATCACGGAGGTCTCTGGAAGTCACGGATTCCATGACATAATCGTAGCCCTACCCATAGATATAACTAAAGATGTATATCAGAAACAAATTGTGGTGAAAGCTAAAGGGAAAAAGACCAAAATGATCACTTAGATGCACGTAAACTGGAAAAATCAGTCCCAGTAAGTCAAATTGTGGGCATCCATTCCTGAAGAGGTCTTTAAGGCACTTTATTATTTATTTATTTTTGTATTACACTAGCACCTACAGGCTCCACTCAGAGATTAAGGCTCATTGTGCCAGGCACCGTACAAACAAGTAACAGGAAGACAGTCCATGCGCCACTGACCTCCAGGGCCGGCTCCAGGGTTTTGGCCGCCCCAAGCAGCCAAAACCAAAAAAAAAAAAAAGCCGCGATCGCGATCTAAAAAAAGACGTGATCGCGATCTGCGGCGGCAATTCGGCTGGAGGTCCTTCACTCCCAGGCGGAGTGAGGGACCGTCCGCTGAATTGCCGCCGAATACCTGGAACTGCCGCCCCTGTCCCGAACGGCCGCCCCAAGCACCTGCTTGAGAAGCTGGTGCCTGGAGCCGGCCCTGCTGACCTCACAATGTAGGTTTACGAAAAGACAACAACAAGAGGGGCAGAAGAATTGAAAACATAATTAACAAGAACAAGACAACATGCAAGGAAGTATCTTTCCCAGAACGGCCCCATATCACTCACATGTGATTTCTGAAGGAGAGGCTGAGAATCTCACTGAGGAGAAGACATTTGGGCAGATGACTTAACCTTGGATGTCAAGTTTCTGATAGGAGAGATTGGAAACTGTCCTTCCATACATCTTTGAGAGCCAGGGGATAGAGGAGATAACTCCAGAGTAGCAGCCTCTCCTCGAACTCTTGTACTAAGCATACATAAATTCTCTAGGAGATAAAATATCCCAGTAGGGTACAGGTACTCATATACCATGATGAGGGGTATATTTTAGTATGGAATGAAAACTAGCTTATAATAAGCTGCTACACATTTTAAAAGCAGAGTTAAATTAATGCATAAACATACAATAAATAAACCCTAATGTGAAGCACAACAACATGCCACATATGCTAAAGCACCAAGGCAGAGAGTGGGCCAAATTCTGCTCCCATTACAAGGGTAGCTGCACTGAAATTAATGGGGATATTATGCTGGATATACAACTGTGTAACACAAAAGAGAACTTAATCCATTGAAGTCAATGGATTAAATTGGGATTAAGGGATTGCTTACAAGAACATTTAGCAACCAACTGGGATATGAATCTACTATGCCAGCCTGCTGTGAACTAACTGTTCCTGTGGACCCTTCTGATCCACATTGATCTAGTCCTCTTTGAAATGAGACTACATCAAAGTGCATTAGCTAACTGTTAATGCAGGTCAGCAGGGTCAAATGACAATCAACCTGCAGCAGATTAGTATGGGGATTCACTCCCCAGCTTGCAACAAACTAAATGTTCTGGTAGAAAAGCAAGAGAAACAGCAGACAGAATCTGACCCTGTACATCTTTGGTTATATTTTAAGGGTTTGGGTTTTTTGGTTTTTTATGACTAGGGATTGCAGGACAATCTAAAAATGAACAGGAGTACTTGTGGCACCTTAGAGACTAACACATTTATTTGCTCAAATAAATTTGATAGTCTCTAAGGTGGCACAAGTACTCCTGTTCTTTTTGCGGATACAGACTAACACGGCTGCTACTCTGAAATCTAAAAATGATTCCTCAACTGTGGATTTCCTTTCTTATTCTCTGATACAGCTTGGAGCTAGCGTATAGCTGGTAAATGTGTAAGCAAAATAGCAGGGTTCAAGTTATTTTTACTGACCATGCTTCTCCAAATTTACTTGCACATACTGGAACTCCATAGCTGAGTTAGGGCTCAGCCATGAAAGGGGCTGAATGCCCTTGCCTCCCATTGAAGTGAGTAGACCTCAAGCACTTGCAGGTTCTAGCTCTTAAAGAAAGACCTGATATCCTGGCTTCACTGAAGTCAATAGGATTTTTGCCATTGACTTCAATGGGGCCAGGATTTCACCTATTATCTTTAAATACAATATTTTTCATGGTCTTCAAAATACTTGTTTATAGGGCAGGATCATATAACAAGGAAAATACACTAGTGAAAAAGGTAGGAGTTCAATCTCCCAAATAGTCCTCCCACCTATGGTCAAAAGTTGGTATAGATGTATTCTTCATGATTACATCCTATCTACCATCAACAATGGGTACAGAGATTATGATTACATCTCAAGTTTGCTCTTTATTAAGATAAATGGTTCTTCAAAACAGATAGCTTTATCTCTACTTCCTTTTGGGTATGAAAATATGCAGATTGCCCATCAGACTAAAGAGCCTGAAAACGCTTATCTAGATGAGAGAATACACAAACCATACTTTTTACCTGATTAGCTCTTACTCACATAAGTGAAACTACTCACATGGACAAGAACTACTTGTGAGAGAAGAGGTATGCAGGATTGGGCCCGAAAGGAGCAAAAATTGAGAGAGAGAGAAATTTAACTACTTATTGCATTAATTCTGACTGATCTCCTGCTTCATGATATTGAACCTTGTGCAATTTTCAAGACAGATCAAAAATTGCTGACAGAAGCAATTTCTCAGAGCAGTTTTTAAAAGGCCATTAGTTAAGTCAGTGTAGTTGTAGCCCTGTCAGTCCCAGGATATTACAGACAAGGTGGGTGAGGTAATATATTTTATTAAAATAAAATGAAAAAAAATACTACCTCACCCACCTTGTCGCTCTAACTAGCTAAGTCAGTTAAACAAAGCACATTTCAGGTTTTTTTTTTTTTTTTTTTATTACCACCATAATGCCTGGGAACGCTAGGTATGGACCAGGACCCCACTCTACTAGGGATTGTACAAACAGAACAATAGAAGAGTCTTTGCCCAAAAAGTTTACAATCTAAATTATGGAGCAGTCTGTTTGATGCATTAGCATCTTTTGATGCACTGAAATTTAGTGTAAGTTTGTTACTCATCATGGGGAAAGCCATATACAAAATACCATTACATGCCTCAGAAAATCTGGAGAATTGATATGCCCTATTCAATTACTTGGTCCATATTCTGGCAAAACTTCTTCAGAATTTAGCCAAGCAGACTGAAGGAGGCTCAGTGACAGGTGAGAGCATCTGAATAGCTTTCTTTTTTTAAAGTACCATTTTAAAGAAATCAAACACAAGATTATACCCCATATGGCTCAACTTTGAGAGCATACAATGAAAAACCACACTCATGAAAAGTTCAGTGCACTGTGGCAGTGATCGCACAGGAAAGATTCATGACATCTGACTGAGGTTAAAGGCACAGCTTCGAAGTATCTCTAACCTGAGCTACAAATGATGATATGAAGGCACAACAGTGGGTCTTTATTTTTTTTTTTTTTTAAACTATGCCTTGTTTTTGTTCATCAGGATTCACTGTTTTCATCCACTTCAAGGAGTTCATCAAGGAATTCCACAACTTCACCCTAAGAGAGATTAAAAGATAGCAGGACACATGTTAATTACTTACAGTGGAATGGATGGAAAAGGCTTTACATTTTATCCTAGAACTAGGTTGTAGCTGAAGTTGTCAAGAACAGACTGATTTTATATAGCACCTTTCGTTTGCTCAAGATAGTGCAAAGAGCCTTCAAAAGTAATGAGATAGCCTATTTAAGTGTAGAGCACATGGCTGCAGCAAGGACTCCATAGTTATGTGCAAGATTTTACAAACTCAGGACCCTGAGTAGTCCACTGACACATCCAGATTAGTTTACTCATTAAGGTCCTGATTGAGCAAAATACTAAAGCATAAAACTTAATTTTAAGTATGAGTAATTCCACTGACTTCAACAGAACTACTCACATGACTAAAGTTAGGCATATGCTTAATAGTTTTTGGAAAGATGGGTAGTTAGTTTTACAGTTATATCAACCTTTGGACTTTAGAAAAAAACTCAGATCTTGGCAGAGGTAACAAATTTCAAAAGCCTAGTGGAATTAGAAGCTCTGCCAACCAAACCGCTTGGGTTCAGAAAGGTTACAAAACCCTCCACGCTAAATCATTGATTAGAATACTATACTGTCTTGTTTTTCATTTAACATATGTTGTTTTGACACTTGGTCTATAATTACAGCAAAATATAGACCTTATCAGAAGAAAATATTACAGTTCACAGCAAGTTTTCATACTCAGTTTTTTGTAGTGCAACACACCTGGGATACGTCTACACAGCCGCGGAGAGGGTGCTTCCCAGCACAGGCGGACAGTCAGGCGCTAGCTCTGCTCAAGCTAGCATGCTAAAAATAGCAGTGAAAGCAGTGTAACACGGGGGGTGGTTTGGACCAGCTTCCTGAGCGGGTGTTCAAGGAGTCCAGGTGAGTTTATACTCAGGTGGCTACTCTAAGCTGCTGCTGGACCGCTATTTTTAGCGCACTTCCTTGAACAGAGCTAGTCTGTCTGTCTCTACCTGCACTGGAAAGCATCCTCCCAGCAGCAGTGCAGACACACGCTAAGGAAACCCAGATTAAAAATGCAGCAGAATGTACTTTAAGGTTGCATTAAAATATCCATTAAATTAAGACAGATGCATCAAGGATTCTCATATGCTGCTCCTCCTCCCCTACTTCTCTTGCCTAGTTTTCCACCACTGACCTTTGTTCCTGCACTACCTACTCTTCTTTTTACCTACCTTCATTCTAGAGCTGCTCCAAAATTGGAATTTCTGTTAGGTGGGAAATTCCAACTTTTTTCTAGGAAAAAAATATTCCTAATCAGAATGAAAAAGTTAAAATTTCCCATAAAATTAAATTTCCAATAAATAAATAAAAATATAATTTGGGACAATTAAAACAATTTGATTTTGACTTATTTAAAATTTTAAATACAAAATCAAAAAATAAAATAACTTTCTAAACAAAATGTTGTTTTGAAATGAAAAATCCAAACACTTTGTTCTGATCAGGTTGAAACATTTAGTTTCGATTTCCACCCTTTCCCCCCCCAAAATGAAATTTTGTTGAAAGTTACACATTCCTGTGGAACATGGTGGTTTTGATTAATGACATTTTCCAACAGAAAAACAATGCACTGGAAAAATTCTGACCAGCTGTGCCTTGTTCTCGGTTTTTAAAAATCAGAATTTGTAAGCTTTGTTTTCAACACATTTATTTGAATTCTCCTCTCTCTTTTTTGTACTCCCATTCTTTGTCCACTATGTTCATTTTCTAGGTTGTCACATGTAAACTGCAAACTGTTTGGGGCAGGGACTGGTTTTCCTTCTCTCTGTGAAGTATCATGCTAAATTATGGTACTACAAAATAATAGTTTAAAACTTTAACTAGATTTTAACCAAGTTTCTGTCTGGGAATTTATTCATCGGGCATACAGCACACCCAAGTTTATTTCTGCAGTTTCTGAGCCTGGATATTGCTGCAATCTTCCGTACAGATGGGAAAAGGGTATTATATCCTCTGCGGTCAGCGAAAGGAATTTAAAGCAGAGAGAGGCTCTGTTTATTTTTAATGCAATAGTCACTGTGGCCAGGATTAAAAAAAAATAATATCAAGTTCTTCAGAAGTGTGAATTAGTAAGGACAAAAAAAACCCCTCCAAAAGTGGGATGACAGCTGGCTGGAATAACTGCTGCTCCTATTCCCAAATTCACAGTTCCTTCTTACAGCTTTGTTGGAGTTTAAGCAAACTGTGAAGTGGTTTCAGCAGCTTCTGAAGAATGACTGTTTATTTTGCGTTTCGCTCACTTGAAACATATAAGTGTCCAAGTCATTAAAGGTGCAAGAAACAAACATCGCCAGTTCTTTTATATTCTCTATTTGTCTTTCTGTAGGCAAGCAGTTTGGGGTTATGGAAAAGGGTATTAAAAACATCTCTGCATAGCAAGGAACTGGTTATTCTTTGTTAAAAATAATAATTTGCACTTCTGTAGAGCCTACCATTTGTGGACCTCAAGATACTTTATAAATGTGAATGAATAAAGCCCCACAACACCCTTATGGGGTGAGTATTATCATCCTCGATATGAAAACTGAGGCACAGAGAAGTTAAGGCCCAAATTTTCAAGTATAGGCACCCAAATTTAGAGGCTATCTTGAGGGGCTGATTTTCTGCAGCTCCCATTGCCTTTGATTGGGATTTTGGGTATTCAGCACTTCTGAAAATCATGCTCTAGGGGTGTCCCTGATCTAACTGAGACTGCTTTTTCTATGGCTCAATATTACATTTTAATAAAATGCTAAAACAGGACGACAAAAGGAAATTTTTATCTTTTCAGTAAATCTGCAAAGAAAGGGAACCTTTAAAAGGTAGGTTATTTTGGGCGGAAGGAGGTGGGGGGGCGGGACATAAAAGTCTGACAGCATTATTTCCAATGAGAGCCTAGTTCAGAGTGAAGAGACAGTGATCGTCACTACTATGATTTTAATAACTCAGCCTCCGCTACCCCCGAGAAATAAATCCTGACTACATATATTATATTGCATTTCTAGAATTTTGCTCACACACTCGCCATTAATGCAGTACACTCCAAAGACATTGATGGCCCAAACAAAGTTTAGCCCTTGTCCTTTGTACTTGAAAGTCTGCCAATCTCATGTAAAAATGAGTATTACTTAAACCTGAAAAAAGGGATGAAATAAATTTGACTAAAATCCCAAATTATCTGAAGTCTCTTTTCACAGACTCTGAATATCCAAGAAAAAGCAACAACTAAAAAAAAAACAGCCAACAAAAAAAGACATTTTATCCCCCCATTATGCTAATGCAAATCTATAGGCTCTAACAGAGTTAAAGGGCTGGAATGGAGAACAAGATTTGGCCCAACATGTAAAAATACATACCCAGAAAAATCTGCTGCAGTGCAATAGAAGACTGGTTTAATTTTTCTTTTGAGAAAGCAGCAACTCTAGATTATGTCTGAAGAAGACTAAAAGCTGTACTTAAACTCTTTGTCTGCCCCACCCTCATAATGTAAAATATTTATATGTTGTGCATATTATGGTCTGTGGATTGCATCCACATTAAAAGTCTATCTAGGCTACAATGGTATGTCAGAAGATTTAATTAGATTGTCATGTTAAAGCTATGAATAGACAGATCACTATCCTTGTCCCATTAGCACCCTCATGACAGGGCATCATCCCTTTGTTGGGAATGCAGAGCTGAAATAAAAAGGCATTTTAAATTACTGAGGTCAGCAAATACTTCACAGGTGTTAATTCCTGGGAAAGTTGCTTGTCAACAGAGCTCTAATAGCTTCCTACTGGCCTGGAGTCCAAGGGCCTGGATGCAGCAAAATATTTAATACCTGCAGCAAGATGCTGGATGCCCTCAATTCCCAATGCTCTCTATGCCTTCTGGATACTAATAGAACATAAATAATAATAGTAAGACAATAAATGTAATGACACCCTTAGTCAGGTTGTCTGTGAGCCTCTACTGATTCAGCTAAAAGGATTAAGCCCATTGATGCAGAGGCAACAGCAAACTCATAAACCTCTGTCTGTAGTCTACCCACTTTGTAGTGGGGACAAAGTCACACTGTATTAATGTGGGTTACACAAATATGGTGCTTAAATAAACAAACATGTTATCCAGATTCCTAATCAACTGCTAAATGGTAGAATAAAAGACTGAGGAAATATTGGGGCCACACCACATATCTTGACAGTACCAAACAGACAAGTTGTCCATGAAATTCTCAAAATGGGAAATGTGAGTAGTTGGCTTTTAAATAAACCTCATTGCTTAGTGTCTCTGCACAATCTAATCCAATTTGATGAGACTTACTGGCATGATAAGTGCGGCCAGTGTTTAAAACAAATAAAAATAAAAAAAGATACAGATCCCTTTGGTTTCAGAGTGGTAGTCGTGTTAGTGTGTAGAAGCAAAAAGAACGAGGAGTACTTGTGGCACCTTAGGGCTTGTCTACACTACCGCGGTAGTTCGACGGCTGGCAATCGAACTTCCGGGTTCGATTTATCGCGTCTGGTGTGGACGCGATAATTCGAACCAGGAAGTGCTCGCCGTCGACTGCGGTACTCCACGTCAGCGAGAGGAGTACCGCGGAGTCGACGGGGGAGCCTGCCTGCCGTGTGTGGACCGCGTCTGAACCGCGGTAAATTCGAACTAAGGTATGTCGACTTCAGCTACGTTATTCACGTAGCTGAAGTTGCGTACCTTAGATCGAATTGGGGTGTTAGTGTAGACCAGGCCTTAGAGACTAATAAATTTATTTGGGCATAAGTTTTTGTGGGCTAAAACCCAGAATCTGCAAAGGATAGGGTAACACACTGGGTTTGAAGTTTTACCCCATGTCCATGTGTCACTGCTGTCCATTTCCAATACAATAATATTAAATATTACACATACAACACAAGGAGAGAAAGAAATAAAATACAACCTTTTAGGAGAAACAGCCAGCTATTAAAATGAACAGGATAGAGAAAAAAAAAAAAAAAAACTGTCAATATGGCTGTCACAGTCCATTTGGGGCTGATGGTCCAGCACTTTGGCCAGTACAGTGCACTTAAACATTGTAATAGTGACCATTAGCACTTTTATCCCTCCACCCACCCTCTTGCAGGCCCATTAGGCACACAGGGCAGATGCTTTTCCTTTGGCTGCCAAAAATGAACACCAGCTTCTGCATGGCAAATATTAGTCACCCTTTTATGTTACTGCCTCTAAATATAATCTGCTTTAACATTTCTGATTGTGGACCGGAAAGACTCTGGGGAAAACAACTTTTCTGTAATAACCCATACTTTCCATACAGATCATTGACAACATTTTGTACAGGAATTTCATACAGACTGTCATGAAGCCTGTTTGGTTGCACAGCACTATCACAGAACATTAAAATAATGCATTAGTATGATTCGGCAAAATGGCCGATGTTGGTATGGTGGGTCCCACGCTTTTCTTGGCGGGCTGGTGGAGTGGGGCTAGGATGCCACCCCTTGCCCCTGCTCTTGGGGTGCCAAGGGCCCCACTAGTGGCCTGGGAAGGTGGTAGAGGAGGGAAGCGGGGAAGGGGTCTGGGTTTGCTCCTTACTCTGAGCCTCAGCCCCTCTCAACCCCTGTGGGTTTCTTACCCTCTTCCCCCTTGGGTAGGGTTACCCTTGGTCCTTGCTGCGGGAGGGAGTCTCCCTGCCCTGCTGGGGCAGGGTCTCCCTTCCTCCAGTTCTCTGGTCTTTCAATTCTCGGCAACACACCTCCCAACTCTAGTCCTCTCTCCTTCCTCGCACCATCCTGTCTGCCTGAAGCAGGGTTTTTTTATTAGGTTCCTGACAGGGCCTTAATTGACTACAGGTGCTCCAATTACAGGTGCTCCCACTGGGGTGCGGCCGAGGCCGCTCCAGCCCTCCCGGTCCAACCCAGCACGGTTGGGGTCCCGCTGGCCCGCCATGGCCCCACCATTTGGCTGACCTGGCGCAGCCAGCTGTGGGGGTTAATGGTTAAGGTCCGGTTAACGGTAAGCCTAATGCTTACCGGTTAACCTTTTACATCCCTAGTTCAGGGACACTCCCTTGGATATGGCTTACAGAGCACAGACAACAAATTAATGCTGCTTTAATCAGTATTAGCTTCCACTGATAAATAAACACACACAAAAATAATCAACAAAAAAATCCCCAGCACGTTTCTTAATGGAGCAAGCCACATAGTTTTTCCTGATGTAACAACATAGCCTATCTTGATGCAAAATCCTAGTGGAGACAAGGTCAATCCAGGGCAGGGGGTATAGGGTTAACCTTGATTGCTTTTTCTGTGATGTAGCTAATCTGTATCTTGTCTCCACTAGGATTTTACATTGGGATAGCTCTCAGTGTAAACATCCTCCCCCCCCCCCCTTTTTTTTTTTTGCATTGAAAGCAGTGTTTGTAACACTCCCCCCACATTACGCAGTGGGAGGGACTACCATGGTACATCATATCTCTGGCTGAATACTGCAAGAACATTGCTTGCAAACATTGATTCAAATTCCAAAAGCTTAATCAATTAGACCATGTTCATGCTCATTCTAGTCACTATTTACAAACATTCACAAGTGTTTTTATGTACAAATACCTGGAGAAAGACTGCTCTTCATATGTATTTGCAAACAAACAAGTAATTCCTATTCTTTTTAAAAAATTGTCACCCAAACAGGGAGTAGAAACAATACTGTGCGACTTCCATGACCAACTGCACACCAATAACAGTGACTAGTACACAGTCAAAGCGAACAGGTGGCATTTAAACAACACATTAGTCTGCACAAACTTTTGAACAACTAGAAATAACTAGTAAGCTTATAAAAACTCAAAGTCTGTTTGCTAACAATTTGCAAACAGAAATTTGTTTTGGCTAAACTGAGATTATTATTTGCAGGTAATAATTTGACCGATGCTGTGCCATCTCTCCTGCATGCAGCAGCCACATTTGGTCAGTATTTGCAATTGTTCTCCTTTGCACCACACACAGAGGAAGTTTGTATTTGAACCTCAGCCATTTTATTTATTTATTTTTCTATACGAATAGAAAGAGTGGGACAAAAAAAGTCAAAGCCGCCAACAATTTTTCCATCTACTGATTTGGTACCAAAAAAAGACATGTTATACGATCATCTCAGCCAAATACTTGCGGATGTTGCACAATTTACAATGGCCAAGTAAAAATATCCCTAACCCCCCCACCTCCAACAAAACACAGAATTATGGGTCAGATCCTCAGCAGTTGTAAATTAGTGTAGCTCCATTAGAGTCAGAGCTACACCAGATTATTCCAGCTAAAGGGTAATGTGCTGTAATGACAATGTAAAGCAACTTTTCACTTTGCTATTTTAAAGCTGTGTAATTTGAATGTTAGGGTTTAGATTTACTTTGTCTTCTAAGGATCCCTCCTGCACAGGATATTCATTACATGTCTGAACACAAATCAAGATACAGAGTAATTCATGTGCCAACACTGCTCTTTAGGAATCTCTCTTCAGGAATGACAACACTGCATAACGTATTTGTATCTGTATTGTGGAAAACTCAATAATGATACATAATAAGTAATCTTTTTTAAAGGAAAGGAAGTACTTTGTAGCAAGTTGGTGTTAATATTTTCTGTCACTCCAAGTACATAAAATATTTGAAACAGAGGTTTTCATTTCCTTGTGGAAAAGCATTAAAAAAGTAACAAGAACGAGGCAGTATTTCTTGTAGTGACATATGCAAAAATTATTAATGCATATTCAGGCCTCTAACTATTGCACTATATTGTTAAATGAAACAACACGTTCGCACTTGCTTTACTACTAGGATTTAAAAAGATGTGCTTTGTTTTGGACAGGAGAGCACTGCAGAATCTAAATAAAGAGCTAAACGATTTGAGAGAAAGAGCACCACCCATCTAGGAAGAGACCTACACCCTATTAATCCTTTTGGCTGGGAATCATTCACTCAAGGACTGATGAAGTGGTTTTCTTCTGAGGTTACAGTTTAGGGTTGGTGGCTTATAGCTCACTATAAAGACAGCAAGCTTGGTCCAGTACACTTCACAGAGATATGGTCCATGTCATAAGACACTTGCAGTTGAAACAGATGGACAAGAGCAAAAGGAAGATTCTCTCCCCCGGCTCAATTTTTAATATAACAAATTTTCCTCTAATACATCCCTATTTAATGTTGTCTTCTACTTTACAATGTTTGTATAGAATAAACTGTCCTGTCTGTCAATTCTGGGTGAAGAAGTTTTTGAACTTTCCCAGGCTGCTTGTTTCCAAGTTCTCTTTTGTTAGGACTTCCTCACTCCCATCCCAGCCATCCTTAATCAGGTGGGCAAGACATGGAGCACCACAGGCCTTGCATTTGTCCTGACCAGATATTTTCTTTAAAAACAGACTGTTTGCAAACAAACTCTTTGGCCTGGATCCTCCCAGAGACCTGTGCACAGAGGGGACTCCCCACATGCAAATCAACTCCTCCTGGCATGGAAGGTGGGTTCAGTCACCTGTACTGCACCATCTCTCTTCCTCTAGACCTTGCAAGGGCAGCCTCTTTACCCAGAATCTGTGTAGGGGGAGAAGTGGTGACTGGAGGGGTTGGGAGAAAACATAACCCTCCCCCTGACAAGCAGAAATGCTGTTTTATCTTTGCCATATTATCCCTTCTGGGGACCTCAGAAGCAGCAGTGGCCAGGGAGAGCTCCTGGTAGCCAGGGACATAAGGGGTAAACCAGTAGAGGCCAGAACCAATGCAAAGGCACATGGACTCCATGTGGATGGCCTTGGTCCCCTGTAGGTTCCTCAAGAACTGTAAGGGAAAAAACTGCAGAGTTTCCCAGTCAACCTGGAAGGAGGGGAGTGATGCCCCATATTGTACAATGAGGATGTATTTATTTATTTGGGGATACCAGGGGAAGATATTTTTAAGTGATCTTCAGAGATCACATGGCCCTTGATAGTGCTGGTTTTTACCCAAAATGTAATGCCCGCTCAGAGTTTAAACTAAGATCCTACTGCACCTGCCAACAAAGATTGGCCTGACCACGTTCTGCAGAACCCAAATGCAACTAGAAAAAGGTCATTCGCTGGTTTTGGATTCATAGGTGCCAGGGCCAGAAGGGACCATTTTGATCATCTAGTATAGCACAGGCAATAGAACATCCCCAAAGTAAGCTCCTAGAGCAAATCTTTTAGAAAAACATCCAATCTTGATTTAAAAATTGCCAGTGATGAAGAATCCAAGATGACCCTTGATAAGTTGTTCCAATGGTTAATTACCTTACTGTTAAAAATGTACCCATTATTTCCAGTCTGAATTTGTCTAGTTCAACTTCCAGCCACAGGATCATGTTATATCTTTCTCTCCTACATTGACACGCCCATTATTGACTATTGTTCCCCATGTTGGTACATAGAATCTGTGATCAAGTCTTAACTTTTTCTTTAAGATAAATAGATTGAGCTCCTCAAGTCTATCACTATAAGGCATGTTTTATAATTCTTCAATCATTCTCCTGGCTCTTCTCTGAAACCTCTCCAATTTATCGGTGTCCCTCTTGAACTGTGGGCACCAGAACTGTACACAGTGCCAAATACAGAGGGGTAAAATAACCTACCTACCTACTCGAGATTCCCGTTTATGCATCCTGGGGTCGCATTAGCCCTTTTGGCCATAGTGTCACATGTTCAGCTGATTATCCACTATGACCCTCAAATCTTTTTCAGAGTCCGGCTTCCCAGGAGTCCCCCATCCTGTAATATGACCTACATTCTTTGTTCCCAAATGTATACATTTACGGATATCAAAACACCATTTGCTTCTGCCAGCTTCTCAAGAGATCCATATCCCTCTGAATCAGTGACCTCTCCTCTATGTTATTTACCTCTCCCACAATTTTTGGGTCACCTGACAAACTTTATCAGTGATTATTTTTATGTTTTCTTCTGGACATTGATAAAAATGTTAAATAGTGTAGGGCTGATCCCTATTGGACCCCACTAGAAATGCACCTGCTTGATGAGGATTCCCTATTTATAATTACATTTTGAAAACTATCAACCAGTAATCCATTTACTGTGTGCCACGTTAATTTTATATTGTTCTAGTTTTTTAATCAAAATGTTGTGCGATAAAAGTCAAATGGCTTTCAGAAGTCTCAGTATATTAAATCAACACTTGCCTTTATCAACCAAACTTGCAATCTCAGATTTCAAATTAGTTTGACAAGATGCATTTTCCATAAACCCATATTGATGGACATTAATTATATTACCCTTCTTTAATTCTTAATCAATTGATTCCCATATTAGCTGCTCCATTATCCTGCCCAAGGTCAATGTCAGACTGACACGCCTATAATTACCAGGGTCTACCCTCTTTAAATACTGGCACAACATTAGCATTTTTCCAGTCTTCTGGAACTTCCCCAATGTCGAAGACTTATTGAAAATCAACATTAATGATCCAGCGAGCTCCTCAGTCAGCTCTTTTAAAACCCTTGGATGCAAGTTATATGGACCTGCTGATTTTAAAATGTCTAAATTTACTGGTTGCTTTTCAACATCTTCCTGAATGGAAAGAGTGTTACCATCATCAGTCATATGACTGCATCATCTATTTTTTCCCCAAATAGTAAACAAATATTAATATAACTCGCAGATACAGACAGACATCATCTTCCTCTCCAAGTGCAAACAGATGGACATCATACCAAATGGACTGAAGGTAAAAAAATCCATTGCATTCGACATACTACACCGACTATGGTGAGAGACTGTGCCACACACTTTTTTACAAAAATCTGTTGGTCTTTAAGGTGCCACCGGACTCCTTGTTGGTTTTGTAAATATTTATTGAACTCTTCTGCCTTTTCTGCATTATTATTGATAATTCTACCATTTCCATCTAGCAATGGCCAATACTACTATGTGGATTCTTTTTGTTCCTGATATACTTTAAAAACTCCTCCTTATTGTCTTTTACTCTGCTGGCCATAGATTTCTCCTTGTGTCCTTTTGCATCCATTATCAATTTTCTATAACTCCTACCTTGTTTTATATTCATTACTATCAACTTCCCCTTTCTTCAATTTTTTTAAATAGCTGCCTTCACTTCTCCTCTAAACAAGGCTGGTTTTCTAATATGGCCTTCTTCCTTTATTGGGGATTTTTGAGCATCTAGTAAAGTGCTCTTAATCAATTTCCAATTATCACTCACATTTTTCTGCTCATATTCTTCCTCCCAGCTGATTGACCTCACACTTGTTTATCCAGTTTTGTGAAATTGGCCCTTTTAAAGCATGAAGTTTTAGGGGAAAATGTAATGAATATATTACATTACTGAACGAATTCAAGGAATAACAGTCAACAGCTATTCACTCCCATTTATTCTATGTACCGTGCCCAGCACTATAGTTTGTCTCTATAATCTCTGTTCTAAAAACACATGTTGAAGGTCATCACAGTGGAATGTTTCCCCACATTCTTCATTACCCTTCCTTTCAGTTATAACAGCAGATGCAAAGTGAGAAAAAAATTACAAAAGAAATGTATTCTTATGTCTAACATTAAACTTCATGGGCTAATATTTTACAAGTCAACTGGGGAACATAAAAAGTGCCCAAATGTTTGCAATCTCTGAGAAAACCAAAAACACTCTATGGATACATGGGAAAAAAAACATTTCAAAAGGTATTAACCAAGCAAGATCTCTAAACCTTACCTAAACTTAACCCTATAGAGAGCCTTACCAAGAACACATCACAGAGTTAGATCACAAAAGACATCTTCTGGGGGGGGGGGGGGTGCCTTTTCAAACTTTCTAGAGTCTAATCTTGGAATGGAGCTTTACTTCTAGTACAGGTTTAGGTCGCTCATATAGGTGGCATTGCTTCTAAGATGTAAAATATGTATCCGTTCCTTTGTGTCACACACAGTCAAAAATCACAAGGTAACAATTTCATTTTATAAAATGGTACACCTTCCCTCCATTTTCAGTTCTAACTAAGGCACAGCCTAACAGTGGTCATTGCAAGGAATATTTATCCTAGTCCTAGGCCAAATGTTATTTTGATGCCACCAATGGGCCGTTCCCTAACTTTAACAGAAAATTAAAAAAAACAAACCCTTTCTGCCTGAAAGGTATTTTCTTTAAACACATGACTTATACTTTAATTCCAGCGGTGGGGAAGAAAAAAATTGGTCTCTCAGCAATTTAGCCATTTTTCCTGCACTGATGAAAATACATAAATAATTTCAGACCTCATAGTAATCAATTATGTATCATTTGTTCATGAATTTTAAGCAATTAAGAACTAAGACGATGACCAAAATTTAATGTTGTAATAAGAATTAGCAAAGATAACAGGACTATCTGCTGAAGAAGAGTTAAATTTTTTAAAGTGGTTATTTCTAGACAAAAATTAGAATAATAGTCTTTTAATCTACTTAAAACTAGATTTAAAAATTAAGAAAATTTCAAGTTTAGATATATAAGCACCACTTTTGTGCCCCCTGGTGCTCCTGTTTTGCAGAGCAGACGATCTTATAAAGTCATTTTTGTTTGCTGAACACATATAACTTCTACATTTGTGTCAACAGTGCTACTGTCCCATATTATTTAAAAAGGCACATATATACACTAGATTTTCTGGGTTTTTTTCTATTTTCACTTATCAAAGAACACTGTGATAATCTAGATAATTATTTTCTTTACAAAAGAGCATTTTGTCATATTCTATACATGCCACAGGATTATATTTATGATACCTTATAAATATGTCACATATCACATTTATTTTAGTGTCACTAGTGGTATATATTACTATACCCTCAGCTCTCAAAAACTCACCTCATCATCATCCATTATATGCTGCTTTGCAAATTCATACATTTCCGTCTGAAGTGTGGTTATGTTATAATATCGAACTGCTTCCTATCAGAACAACAACAAAATTTCCAGATTATTTTTTAGGCCAATAAGACATTGTGAACACATTTCTGAATTTCTCCCAAGGCATCAGATATCACCTGTGACTATTCTAGCAAACCCAGTTCCAAACTCAGCACTATTCTGGGTCAATTTCAAGACTGCCTCATATTTGCGAAAGGAAGATGGAAGTAACGAATAAACAAATACGCTAAGCAGAATATCTAATATTTTCAGTGAATCCTTCCAATTGTGTCATCCTTTTGAATCTTCTTGATGTCTTAAAAATTAGCCAGTTTGAGACTAAATGAACGAGATCCCAAAGTACGCAGCTATAGGGTCAAACCATACCTGGCCTTAGTGTATGTGTTCATGAAGAGGCACAAAGTGAGTGGTTAGTGTGCTTGATGGAGCCCAGGTCTCCTTCCACACCATTCTATGGAGTTGGCCAGCCATGGAGTGAGATGCATGCTGACAGTGGCTCTGGAGCACTTTTTATAGTGGGTGTGCTGAAAGCCAGCTAATGAAGCTGCAAACCATGTGTGTTCAAAAGCAATGTGAAAAAGCACAATTCCCGCTCATACCACACGGGTGCAGCACATTATAGCTGGGATTCTCAAGAATCACAAAATAATGCTAGATTTCAGAGTAGCAGCCGTGTTAGTCTGTATTCGCAAAAAGAACAGGAATACTTGTGGCACCTTAGAGACTAACAAATTTATTTGAGCATAAGCTTTCGTGGGCTACCGCCCACTTCTTCAGATGCATAGAATGGAACATATAGTAAGGAGATATATATACATACAGAACATGAAAAGGTGGAAGTAGTCATATCAACTCTAGGAGGCTAATTAAGTAAGATGAGCTATAATCAACAGGAGAAAAAAAAAACTTTTGTAGTGATAATCAAGATGGCCCATTTCAGACAGTTGACAAGAGATGTGAGGATACTTAACATGGGGAAATACATTCAATCTGTGTAATGACTCAGCCATTCCCAGTCTCTATTCAAGCCTAAATTAATAGTATCTAGTTTGCATAGAGTTTCAGTTCAGCAGTTTCTCATTGGAGTCTGTTTTTGAAGCTTTTCTGTTGCAAAATTGCCACCTTTAAGTCTCTAACTGAGTGACCAGAGAGGTTGAAGTGTTCTCCTACTGGTTTTTGAGAGGTTATGCTCAAATAAATGTGTTAGTCTCTAAGGTGCCACAAGTACTCCTGTTTTTTGTTTTGTTTTTTTAAATAATGCTAGCTTTGTTCTGACAGCACCAGTAAACTTTTCACGGTGAAACCTGGGGGTGCTGCAGCACCTGCCGCACCCCTAGTTCCTGTGCCTATGCATGTTGAGATATAGTGCATTGCCCTCTACCCAGAGTGGTGGCTGAACATCACAATTTATCTTATAGTAAACAGTTGCTATGTTTGTTGGTATTACCACCATCTGCAATGTTTGTCCCATATAACTCTTTCGGGGAGGGTAACAGGAGAAAGGACTCCTCCTCTTTCACAAGGGTGTCCAAAGCATAGCGTACGGTTAAAATGCAGCCCCTGGCCAACTTAACCCTGTGTAACTGCTAGGGGAATGCAAAGCAGGTCAACTGTGGGATTTTCTGCTGGGCAACTCAAACAACAAGCAATTTCTAATCATTTTTGGAGGATCAAAGTATAAGCACAATGTAGTTGTATGCATTTAAAATAGTACATAAACATACAGGTGATGCAGGCTTTAGCTCCTGGAAAGTAGTCAATGAATCCTACAGTGTCAAAGTATGGGTGTCTGTGCTTCTTTCTCTGCATTCCACATCCCAAATGTATTTGCAGGTGGCTAATTTCTTAGAAATTTTACATTTATGGCCATTACATAAGTCACTCCCTATGGATCTCGCAGCCATGTTGAAGACCAATGTTGAAGTTCACTTCTACTTTGAAAGGGGACTACATAAAAATGGCACCGTCTCACACACCAGATCTGTTCCCTGTGTGAGCTCAGACTCATATCTGCTGGCTGTCGAGACAATGAGATTTTACTGCATTTTGCTCCTGTTAGCCCTGCAAAGCCAGCACAGTTCAGGGCTTGTCTTAACTACAAAGTTAAGTCAAAGAATAACTCGTGTGTTGCTCCAATTCAAGTCTCATCCACACACAAAACCCTTAAACTCGAGTAGTCGTGCTTTTAACTTGAGTTTGTTGACCTGAGAGGGGATATAGGCTCAAAGTTCAAGTGAACACAACTTGTCAGCTACTAACATGATCACTCTACAGTGTGGATTCAGGCTAGTGTCATTTGAATGCTGCTTGTCCTCCAATGCCTTCCCACAATTCTCCCCTAAGTGCCCAGAAAGGACAGACAAATTCTCCTACAATTCACGGAGCGGTTCAGGTTATTGCAGTATTAAGAATCATATGACATGCACCTACACGTCTAGGTGCCGCACATGAATGAGTGCGGCCCCAGTGTGGATACAGCATCTTGAGTGTTATTTCACAGTGTGGCTGCTCTCACTTCAGCTAGGCTAACCCAAATTAACTGTGCAATGAAGACAGACCCTAAGTGAGTGTGAGCCAGATTCTATTCTGGATCATCCATCATCAACAGAAATGTTAACTAAATTCCAGTCAGTTACACATGTGCAAACCCACTGAAGCTGATGGGGTTGTGCATGTGTCACTAATGACATATTTTGCCTGCAGAACCATAGTACTGGCAAGAAGGCACGAGAAAGAACCAAGCTTCATTCTTGGTTCCCAGGCTGAGTTTGCAGAGCAAGCAGTTTACAAGTAAAAAAGAGGAAAAAAAAAGTTTTTTTTCACTTGTAAACTTGGAACATTGGATCTGGAAGTCAAGCTGAAGCTAACAACACAGAGCCCCATTATACCATTTTTACAGAGTCACTTTTCAAAGTATAGCCGCACTTTATCTTGGTTCCTTGCTAAACTGGTTTATAACATGGCTTGGCCGGCCTGTTTGGAAGAAAGCCATGTTAAAAGGTTTTTCAGAAGGCATTCTAGGTTAGGTGGCTAGGTGTAATACAGCATAGGTATATCCCAGCCATCCTGGCTAGAAAACTGCTTTCTCAAAAACCTTTTTAATGTGGTTGTTCCTGTCCACAGCAACCAAATGTGTTCTGAAATCGTTTGTGGAAAATGGTGTAAATATGGTTATCAAACATAGCTACATTCCAGTGCTTACAGAACTTAGAAAAAAACCAGGCAGCCTTCATGACCTGGGAGTGATCTGTTGACAAACAGTAAGTGACCAACAAGAGTCCCAATGCTATTGTGGTGCCACTAAGATCTAGAGACTTCCAGACTTCAGTGACTGGTTAAGGGGTGAGGGATAGCTCAGTGGTTTGAGCATTGGCCTGCTAAACCCAGGGTTGTGAGTTCAATCCTTGAGGGGGCCACTTGGGGATCTGGGGCAAAATCAGTACTTGGTCCTGCTAGTGAAGGCAGGGGGCTGGACTCAATGACCTTTCAAGGTCCCTTCCAGTTCATAGGATCTCCATTAATTAAAATTAATTAGGTAGCCCTTGCAGGCAGATAAAATAAACAAGTGTAGATAAGGTGGTAAACAGGCATGTTTGATATCTCAGGGAATTAATGTGTGCATCAGCATACTCCAGCAGAGAGGGAAGAATTGTAAAATCCCTTCTCTACACATGTAGGACAACACACTATACAGATATTTTCCACAACTCTCCAATTCTAGTAAGTGAATTGTGTTTGACAAAAAAACCTTTAAACAATCCTTCTCTGCCATAACTTCCACGCTGTTGGATTCAGGGGTAATATTAGGGGACATCTTGCAAGCAATTTACCCACTCAACTTACTGGCCTGGGTTGGAAATCTTCCTCTGTGAGTCCCCATTTGTCTTTATGGTATTGATAGTAGACCATGTTCTGTTTCATCACTTCATCTTTCTGGTCGAAGAGCATGTAGCTAGCAACACAAGGGGCTGCATTCTTCATGTCATTCACTGAATTAATAAAACAAACATAAGCCTGCAGAGAAGGTAAATGAGCAACAGCCCACATTTCCCTTTACTATCCAAACTCAGGAAATTCAGGTGACAACAGGCGCAGTATTCCTCCTAAATTCTTCCCTCTTAACTGTATAAAATAAATAAACCCCCCAGCAAGGACATACTTAAAAAACAAAAACAAAAAAAAAATCCCCATCCTGGCCTACACTGAAAAGCTTGGACAGAACATTACCTGGCTACAACTTTGCTCAAGTAACAGGATGAATGATGTGTACTACTCAGAGGTTATTTCATAAGGTGACAATATGCCAGACATGCTCCAAAGAGCCCACTTCTTAACTGTGGAGATTGTTTGAAAGATCTGCAATTCTCTCACCATAAAAATGCAAGAGATAATCTTATAAAAAACAAAAAACATAACCAAAAACTCTTCCTTGCATTCCAACAACCAGGGCAGTATTGGCCCAGTTCGGTCATCTTCCCCCATTCTGTGACATTTTTTATGGTAAAACTGAGTTAAGAGAGTGAGGGAAAAGCAAACAGGGAGGTGGATAATCAAATAGCACACACAAGAGGCACAAAAGACCCCAACCCAAGACTGAATTTTACCCTCTGATAGGAGTCAGCAGGAGCTAGGCATGCATCCAAAGGCAGAATTTGGCTCTTAAAATGCAGGTCTACACCTAAAAAGAGACTAAAATTCTCAGTGATCTTCTTATCAAATGTGTTCCTTCTAACTGCCAGCCCTTCAACCTCAATGTGGTCTTGGAAAGTCAAGCCAGAGTCTTTCCTTTTGCCATGGGGTATGTACCCCCATACAGATAAGGAATGGATTAATGTGGGCCTGAGAAGCCAATTATACTACCTGGTTGCACCTGAAGATGGGCCTGGCTTAATTAAAGATGAAGCTCAGCTGGGGAAGGAGCTAGTCACGGTGACTATAAAGAGAGGAAGCACATTTTATAAGGAGACTGTCATCCTTTTCTTGGTATTAGAAAATGGAGAGATCAGCAAGATCACAGATGAAGGCCAAGGGAAGAGTTGGCCCAGCACCTTCTCTCCTGAGTAGCAAAGTCTAGCAAGAGGCCAGGAAAAATACATAGCAGACATCGGGCTGGCATACGCTCTGGTGAAGAGGCCTGATAATAAGGCAAGATCTGAACTTTCACAGAGAGCCCTGCAAGGTATCCCACTGAGGAGCAAAGAGGGATGGAAAGTCACACCTGAAGAGGGCAGAAGTTGGTTTAAGTTGGTACTCTTAGCTTGGGGATTTTGTTGGGGGATTCTGGGGTGGGAGAGAGTCCTGGCCCTGAGAGAAGGGTAAATGTGGAGAAGCCTGCTGACAGGCTATGGCAGGAAGAAGTCCAATGAGGCAGCAGCAAGGAATCTGATAGAGCAGACCTTGGTTGCTGGTTACAGCGTCCCTGGAATGAAACTCAGTGTAGTGGGAAGGCCTGGGTTCCTCTACTAGCTTCTGGGGAGGGTAATGAGAGGCCCCTGACCACCCCAAGAGAAGGGTGGTGAGGACTACAGGGGCCCATTGGGGGCAAAGCCCTTTTGTAAGGATGCTAGACTTTTTCCATTGGACTTTGTTTGTTACTCTGAAAATGGTGGAACTAAAGCATAACCTGGCCGGAGGGCTGTCACAAGAAGAGGTAGACTACTACAAGGCCAGAGTGGCTGTCGGCAATAAGCGCTAGAGGTGGTGTCTGCTGTGCCACGTTCAGCCATGAACGGGTGCACAGTAAGTCAACCCTTCTACACCTTTTCACATATCCACAGCAATAAAAGTTCAGCTGGTCAAATTAGACTTTTGTTACACCTGCCTTCAGAGGGCTGCAAAGGTGTAATTGATTGGAAATTAGTAAACAATTATTTTCTGAACAAGGAACAGAACCTAGCTCTGTCTCTCAGCTGTATTGTCTCTGCAGAAGTTTAAAAAGTTTAGGGAAAAAAGCAGGGAAAATTCTTCTAATCACTGCAGTCAGCAGATGTGATTCTGAATACATGCAAGAAGCAGATCTGCTGAGAAAGCAGGGGCAATGTTTACAAAGTCACTTTTAAGAGTACAACTGCACTTTAATAACTGAGGGGTGTTCACAGAGCCAGCCAAAGACAAATGAAAAAATATCATAGAAAGTCTGCAAGGAAGCTTCCATACACAACTGTAGCCATATCAGCAGTTCCCATACCAAGTACACCCTATGAATACCTCGGTTGCCAAAACCCCTTTATAAGAATTATCACTCCTGAGAGAGTTTGCAATAATAGGTTCCCTCTTTATGCATGTCCCCAGTTCTAGTCAGATGAATGAGGTCCTACTATGAAAAGAAACAAATGTATGAAACAGTTTGCAGTCCTTTGTGACGGAAAAAATACTACTTGTAAAATTAATTTTCAATGGTTTGCATTATATTTGATGCACTGCCTCTAGGTCATAATTTCTCTTCTTCCTAGCTGAAACAGTTGGACGTCCTTGTATAACAAAAAAGGTCCCTAGTGGAGACAAGTGCTGAGAAGGACCAGTAGATTGTACCAACAGGAGATAAAGGAATGCAGCAGAATGTGACAAATAAAATCACGCTTATTCTGTAATTGTCTAAGATGCAAGTCTTCATTTCTCTAATAGAAACCTGATTAGAGACCATTAACAGCCAAGCACCTCCTACAACTTCTGTCACTTCAGTGGCAGTTGAGGGGGGCTCAGCACTTGGCAGGATCAGGCCATAAAATGCTTTTGTCCCATATCACTTTCATATGGGGGCTATTCACCTCTCCTCACATATGTTTGTCTCCCATAGATATCAACAGCACTTACACATGCCCAGAGAGAAAGGAAACTAGACATCTCAGACTTTTAGGTCCAAAATAGATTAACTGCAATTTCAAGATGCTATAAATAAAATATTCTAAACCATTGTCACTAGAGGTGAAGGGCACTGAAGGAGGCTTGCCAGCACCATCCCAAGCTTATTTAAAAAACACAACACACTACTTACATTTATAATAGGCAAACTGTAAGTAATGGTACATGGTTGCCACAAACTTCTCCACAACAAAGCCTCCTATGACCGGCGTCAGGTTGATTTCACACTGCAGTTTGCATTCAAGGACTTCAATGTAGTGATCTAAAGGAAAACAGAGATAGAACTGGATAGAACACAGTTAGCTGTTTCAGAACTACTCCTGCAGCCAGCTCCCCTATACACTATGGCTCCATACTGCTCCCCTGGGTCGTAGGCACCAAGGTCCTGCCTGATGTTCAGAGATCCTTAGCCCTCACAATTCCAGCTGAAGTCAATGAGAAGTGTTAATGCTCAGCACTTCTGGAAATCAGGCCCCAGTGACTTCAGACCAAAAGTTTCAGTCACAGTAAACAGCTATGTTATGTTTTACAGACACCTAAAGGCAGCCTTTGTTGACACATTTTATATACAGTGATATTTCTATCTATTAAATGATTGAAATGGAGTACTGCTGTATTTCTACCTGTGACCTTAATAGAGATTTTTTTTAAGTAGTTGATACCTTTGCAGTCTTATTTAATTGTTTTGTCACAAAATAAAAGCTGATACTACTGGATATTGTCGTGCCAAGGAGAAAGGTAAAAGGTATTCTAAAACAATCTTACAGATTGTAGCTTTTTGCCTTTCTCCGGTATTTGGTCTCAAAAAAATAGATGCAAATATAACTTATTCACAGAATGTCTTTCATCCTATAAGATCCTAAATTCAAGTTCACAAACTCATTTACAAACCACCCAACAGCTCAAAACAGGCTAGAACCAGAAGTAATAAATAATTTTGAGATATACTTCTTACAGGCCTTTTAAAGGATCTCAAAGTCCTGAACATTAATAACTCTTTAAAACTCAACACCCAGGTAAAGTAGATATTGGCGCTTCAGTTCCTTTGTCAACAAAATGGAACTGACAGGTAATGCACTGAGTCATCAACAGAGACAGTAAAAGATCAAGAACTCAGCCCCTCCATTCCTTTTCTCTATCTACTAAGCCCCCTTTCCTCCTAGAAGTGAAGACTACTGTATCCATTGAAAATGCAGGGTGAGCATGGGAAGGCAGAACGTAATTACCCAATCGGAAATTGTTTAGGACATCAGGGCTTATCACTCCTACTTTCACAAAAGATATGGAATCTCTGAACGCAGCAATTAGCAATTTGGTGTTATGTCTTATCTAAATGACATGAGGCAAACAGCAAAAGTATTTCTGGGACTGATATCTGTATACAAGTATTATCCATAATTCAGGACCCTCAAATATAAAAGTGTTACTAATAAAATTAGGAACCCATTTCCCCATACTTGCAGTCAATTATAATTCAATTTAAAAAAAAGTTATCTTCACTGGTGGTGCTGAGACATTTCAGGATACAAGGTCAAGCTAGCCGTCCTTTAGGCAATTTAGAAATTCTGCTGCATTTCTAGTGCTGTGTTACCAGACACCTACCTTTGGAAAGAAGCGTCTCTGCAACCCCTTTACTGAGGTTGACATAGCTCTGGGGATGATACTTATTGTCATTGTTACTGAGGAGCAAGGAAAACTTACACATGCCATTTTGATAACACAAAAACTGTGGCTTTTCTAATTATATCCTTTGCGATGCAGCATTTAAATTTTTTTAAAAGTTATATAAGGAAAAATATTCCTCCTCAAACCACAGTGCATATCTCTACTGCAGAGCATGCAACAGAGATTCACAATACAGGCTGGAGAGGAGAAATTTGCCAGGTCAAATTTTGAGGCTGTGATGCTGTCTAGTAGGTTGCCAGCTCAAATCAGAGCCAAAGGCCAATTCACTTGTTAGCTGAGTTGAAAGGGAATGTTAATGGCATTGTCTTCACTTATCTATAAACCGGTTGAGGCATTACATTATGTATGCCCCTGTAATTAAATAACCCCGGATTAAAGTGTGTGTGTATTCAGGTGTTAGAACTTCATGAATGCTAATGAATGATAGACACTTGTATTGTTTCACTTATCTATCCCTATTATAATATAATGGCAGGCAACGGCATTATTATATCACGGTATGGCTTTGTCTACACTTAAAAGTTTTGTCAATCGGGGTGGGGAAAAATACACCCCTGACCAACATAAATTTCACTGACAAAAGTGCTGGTGTGGACAGCACTAATGTTAGCAGGAGAGGCTCTCCTGCCAACATAGTTAATGCCACTCATTGGGGGTGGTTTAATTAAAGAGCGGCTACATGGGAGACCTTACAGTGGCATTGCTTTAGCGGTACAGCTGTGCTGCTGTCAGGTCCGTAGTATAGACATAGCCTAACTAAATTACTTGTGAATGCCAGGAAATAGAATGCTGACTTGAACACAATGACCCTTGCTTTGAATAATGGAAATTCACAGGCTCAATCTGCAATTGCTACTCATCAAAACCCATTTGGGTGAAGAACTGTTCAGATGGTCTTCTGTGAGGAGGATCTATAAATACTGGTTTGAGGGAATGATACTGTATCTCTGGACTGATGGATTCTGACAGGGTGGAATACTGAATGACTGGACAGAGATTCTCAGGCTTACCCAAAGTTATTTTGGGTAAGCCTGAGAGACGTATAGAAAATTAGCAGATTACTACATCTCTGCTATCACTTTGAATTTACAAACTTGGATTCACCTATTAATGTATTTTATCTGCTTTAACCTCTCAATAACTCTAATTTCTTTTCCATAGCTAATAAATCTTTAGTTAGTTTACTAGAGAAATTGGCTGTTGGTGTTGTCTTTGGTGTGAGATCCAGAGTATCCATTGACCTGAGGTAAGTAACGAACCCATTGGGGTTGGAAATAACCTAAAGTGACATGCCGCTGCTTCCGGGAGCCGCTTGAGGTAAGTGTAGCCCAGAGCCTGCAACTCTGAGCCTCCCCCCACGCCCCAACTCCCTGCCCCAGCCCTGGTCCCCTCCTGCCTTCTAAATCCCTTGATCCCAGCCCAGAGCACTCTCCTGCACCCCAAACCCCTCATCCCCAATCCCACCCCAGAGCCCGCACCCCACCTGCCCCAGCCTGGAGCCCCCTCCCACATCCTGAACTCATTTCTGGCCCCAGCCAGAGCCCTCACCCCCTCCTGCACCCCAACCCCAATTTTGTGAGTATTCATGGCCTGCCATACAATTTCTATTCCCAGATGTGGCCCTTGGGCCAAAAAGTTTGCCCATCCCTGTCCTAGAGCTAAGGTGCTGCCGAACACCAACCTGCTACTGAAAGATAAAAATCTTTAAAATCTTTGATCTCCCGGGAGCCTTCACAGGCTGCAAGGCAGTCATCATAGGCTTTGAAGAAATCGGGAAGTGCCAGCTCCATATCAGAGATGGAGGTCCTCCAGTTATCCCCATTGTATGCCCTCACAGCCCTGACAAAGAGAGTCTGAAAAACAAGCAGGAGTGAGAAGCAGCAGTTTTTAATCTGTGGAAAAAGTAGTGGCACTATGGGCTCCAGTGAATAAAAATAAAATGTTGAATTATGGGGATTCAAATACAATGAATGCCATTTATTTCTCAATCTTAATACAACCTCATTTACTTAAGTATCACGTGGGAATAAGTAAGTAAATTTAGATAATCAAGAGAGATTTCAAGGTATTTACTAGAGAGTGGGGGACATGATCCTATTTCAGATAGCTGATAGACAAGTTTGTGGAAGAGAGATTTCAGTGTGACCCTGAGCCACAATCAAATTTTAAAAATATATTTTTTCAACAAGGTCCAAATGACCTAATGAGAGTTCTAGGATATGTCTACACTGCAAAGAAAAACCTGCGTCACTGTGTCTCAGAGCCCAGGTCAACTGACTCCTACTTGCAGGGCTCAGGCTTCAGGGCTAAAAACATCAGTATGGAGTTCCTGCTTGGGCTGGAACTTGGACTCTGAAACCTGGAAAGGGGGGGAGGGTCTTGGAGCCCCAGCTTCAGCCCAAGCGGGACCATCTACACTGCTGTTTTTAGGCCCGCAACCCATGCCCAAATCAATTGACCTCGGCTCTGAGACTCGGTGCTGTGGGTTTTCTTTGCAGCGTAGATGTATTTCCTAGTTGTTTTAGGCCTTGATCCTGCACTTACATACCTGAATAACTTTGCATACTTGCCTAGTCCTGTTGATTTCATTACTCGCATGCACAAAATTAAATGGTGGTTAAATCTTAGCAGGATCTGGCCCTCAGCTTGGACACTATTATATAAAGGCTGCTTTGACTTCATCGTTTACTATAAACTAGCTGGATGACATACCTACAGGCATAAAGTTCCAGGTCAAAAGGAGTAAGCTTTCAAATCAGTGTGCTAGTGTTGTAGCTATATTTACTGTAATGAGGAGAGGGTACAAGAGAGCGATCTTGAGATGAGTTTTAAGAAGGGATTTGACAGAGGAGAGAGAAGATTGTTGGCAGATGGAAAAAAGGAGACTGCCCCAAGCACAAAGGGTAATGTAACAGGATGTGAGAAACAGAAGGTAGCAAACAGGTGATTGAGAAGCTGAGAAGGAATGGGATGGAAAATAGGGATAGAGTTCAGAGCAAGATTATAAGAAGAATGAGAACCTTGAATCTAATGCATTGAGAGAGAAAGTCAATGGAGGTATTCAAGGAGAGCAGACTGCAGGTAGAGAACTTACCTCATATGGCTTTGTCTCCAAGTCTTTAATATGTTCCTCGGCATCAGGCATGCTCTTGTAATAAGCCATATTCCTCTGCATCATCTCGTCATTTGGGTGCTTCAGCAGAAATGTATGAGCTGCTGCAATGGCTTTTGGAAAGTTATTAGCCTAAACAAGAATACACTTAATGGAAAAGCTGCTTTTTTAAGTTATCTGATTTTTGCCAGCAAACTTTCCTTCCATGTCATTGTACACATTTATTTCCACTTTGCAGAATCAATGAATGACCTCTGGAGACTTTTCACTACAGCGCCAGAATCAGCAAGTTCATATAACTGTCCGGCTACGAGAACCAGAGGGTAGATTTAGTGGTGAACATCGAACGAAAAGATTTATTTATTTATTTAAATAAAGAGAACTGAATTCAACTCTGAAATAAGCAGAATAAAACACATATTAAACATTTTCTTTGCAGGTCTGAAGAGGAATCATCCCCAATGTTCTTTTTCAACGAAACTATGTGGTGTGGAGTTACACTATTAAATAAAAAAAAGTGACTGATTCCTGGCATAAACTGCAGGAAAAAAAAAGTGTATTTACCATGAATTCACACAGTGTTGCAAGGCACTAGGACATACCATATTGCTCAATTACAATAAATCACTCCACTGTTTGACTGCCTAAAAGCCACGTACTGCAGATTGTTAGATTTCTGGATGCTATTTTGTAATTCAAGTATTACATTTGCTCTGGTGTCTTACTTTTTATTTCTTAACCACTGATAATCTGCTCTACAATCTACTGTACAAGACCCAGAAAAAGCACTGTCTGTGAGCTAAGGAGCTTACAATCTAAAAAAACTGCAGTAAGGTGCTACATTTTGGGACATAAAGAATTTTATCAGACACCCACTATGCAGAGAACAAATGATAGTGGCGTGAAAGGAGGGCAATTAGTGAGGTCACAGCTCCAGTGGGTCCGTTCTGCCACTCAAAAGCATTCCCAAGCATCAGCAGAGTAAAATTGACATGATTCTGGTTCGTTTTACTGCTACTAACACAGTTCTGAACTGTTCATTTTGTCTTAATGTTTACCACCTATTGTTACAAATAACAGCTATGATTATTATAAATCAGAAAGACCAGCAATTTTTATTTTTTCCCCCTCCCAATTCATATAACGGTCAATGCACAAAATTTACAGTTTCCTTTGCATAGGGCCCAATCCTGCACCATCTTTGTGCATAAATGGCTGATGAATTGGGCTCAGTCTGCCAGCTTCCTCTGCTGTTTATGTAATCATTCACACAGCAACAGGGGACAAATATATATATAAAAACACCTGGGAAAATGCTGTTATAAAACCACAACAATTGGATGGTGGACGGATAGGCCAATACTCTACCTGGTCATTTATTTAATTGACCTGATTTCAAACTGACATTGTCCCTTTGAGCCACATTAGAGATATTTAGCAAAGTATGCATTTGGTACCCAGAACTATTTACACGCCAACGTAGCTGGAGGGGGAGAGGGTAGCAGGGGGGAGGGGAAGGGAACCATCTGACATTTCTGGAAGTGCTAAACCATTTTCTCCCCATGCTATGATAAGCTAAGATTCTGGCCAACACAATCCAGTGGGCTCTTCACAATGTCTGAAATAGCTTATGCAAATATACTTATGAACAAAAAACTCAAAACAAACATGCACAAAACCCCAACATTTTGCTTATAGAAGGAAAAATTTCATTCCCACTGGCTAAATCAAGAGGAGAAAGGGCACAAAATTGCCAATCCCACCCTTAAGTATAGCCTGGCTGCTGTGAAGCTATAACTGTCAAGGAACTGGAATGTTGCCAATAGCATTTACTAGTCTTCTCCACATATTATATCTGTAATCAGGCCAGACATAGCAAAGGCCAAGAATAACTCAGCTGCACTTTCGTCAAATGTCCAGTTCTGCTTCCTGTCTTGTGCTTTATTCTTCAAACCTGTTTGCTGGTTAGGTTGATATTTATTTCTCTTCTGCTTAGTCCATGATTTATTTGTAATCTCAGTGTGTTACATTTAAAAAAAAAAAAAAGTTGTATACATATTGAAGAAAGTAAACTCGGCAGAAATGAGAAAGACAAACCTGACCCTTCAAAGGAGCAAATGCAGGAATAAGAATATCTGCTCCCAAGATCTGAGACGTGGCAAAGTTTCTCTTCTACACTCACATGAGTAAATACTAAGTCACCTGAAAAATTTCATCCAAAGTTTCCCCTGACAGCGGTGTTATGGAGAAAATAAATGACAAACATTCCTTCCTTAACAAAACCCGTCAGCCAAGAAACGGTTTGTGGGGCCTGCAGTGATTTATAGCTGCAAGATACCTAGAATGCAGAAGCCACGTAAAGCTCTTAAATCTGATGATTGAATCAAATTGCAAATTATAATATATTCTGCAAATGATCTCTCATATACTTTTGTTGTTGCTTGAGTTAAGGCACTGTCGTGTTTGCTAGGAATTTTTACTGAATACTTTACGCATAAACATTTTATGTATCAGGCATGCTTCCTATCGTGATCATAAGTCCTTTGTAAAGATTGCATGCTCTGTAAAGGGAACAGGTGGTGAAGACAGGTGGTGGGGACGAGAGGATAAATTAGGGCTGGTATGGTCAGGTATATATTGGTTTGGGAATTAGGAGAGTGAATATGAGTTGAGGGTAGAGTTACTGCCCATTCATTTTTAAAGAGATGTATTTGGTACCTCATGTCCTGCAACTTGTATCTAATAAGGAATTACTGATCTACATGGTAATTTTTGTTTGTTTGTATTAGGTGTGAATTTAAATCAACCTAGTTATGTCGAAATAACTCCCCACCCCTGTGTGAACACTCTTATTCTTGCATAAGCGTTTTTTTTCCTGTTTATTTCATGACAACTGGGAAGATTTCTGGTTTAGATTATGTTACTTCACAAGGGGTTTAGCTTATACTAGAAGAAGCCACTCTTATAATGGAATAAGGCCTGGTCTACACTAGGACTTTAATTCGGATTTAGCTGCCTTA
>NW_020698066.1:326-17865 GCF_002925995.2 Terrapene triunguis | reverse complement strand
AAGATCTGTAACTGCCCTCCCCCGCCACCAAGTCACAGAGCAACACCCCCCCCCCCCAACACACAAAACATGAAAACCACCTCCCAGACTGACCAGGATAACTAGTCACTGCACTGTATATGTGCCCTGCTGCTGCACCTGCCCCCTGCTAAAGGTGACTGTCCTGTCCAATGACCAAGCCCCTTCCCCCCCCCTTCAGACAGACTCCCCTCCAAAAGAGGAGGATGGAAACAGAAATGAACAGAAACGTATTCTTTATTAACAACCGCACATGGAACGGGGGCGTGAAACTTGGACGGGGTCTTGTGTGAGGTGGGTAGGAAAGGACTTTTCAAATTTTGGGGAATGAGAGCCTTCTAGTGGTAGAGCAGTCCGCAGGGGTGGAGTGAAATTTTTCACGGCCCCTTCCGCCCCTCCGTGTTTGGACTTTGGGTGAGGGGGGTATGGGACTTGGTGGCGGGGCAGGGCGGTTAGAGAGAGACTGCAGCGGGGCTCTCTCCTCCTGCCTCCGGTCCTGCAGAACATCCACAAGGCGGCGGAGCGTGTCCGTTTGCTCCCTCATTAGTCCAAGCAGCGTTTGAGTAGCCTGCCTGTCCTCCTGTCGCCACCTCTCCTCCCGTTCCATGTTTGCCCGGTGCATTTGGGACAAGTTCTCCCTCCACTGTGTCTGCTGGGCTGCCTGTGCTCGGGAGCATTCCATTAGTTCAGCAAACATGTCTTCCCGTGTCCTCTTCTTCCTCCTCCTAATGTGCGCTAGCCTCTGGGCAGATGTGGCTGTGGGAATTGGAAAAAGGGAGTGAATTCCTGAGACAGAGCAATGTATCTGTGAACAGAGAACATAGTCTTTCTCTGTGAACAAGACCATGCAGAGCACCTATCACACGCGCACTGAGGACAAGGTCGAATTTTCGGCCCTCTTCTACAGTGCCTGCGGTCTTGCTGTGGCGAGCTGAGGAGCAGGGCTGGACACCGGACTTTGTCTAGCTGGCAAACATGGTAAGCCGTAGACTTGTGGCCGCTTAAAACTTTAAGAGTGGCACTGGCCTCCTTTCACATAGAAAGCAATGCGAGTCTCTGCTGGCAGCAATCCTGCAAGCATGAACTCTGGCCCTGTCCCACCCCCTCGCGGCTGTAAACCGCGTGGCTGTAAACCGGCGGTTGCAGTTCTGTAAAGGGACGGGCAAGCAGTCCCAATACTAACTTTCCCCTACCTAATTCACAGCAGGGAGTCATGCCTGACATCACCCTCCTGAAGGTCTCCGAGAGCCAGAAGGAGAAGATGCTCCGGGACAGCCTGCAGAAACCGGGGCCATTTGCTGCACTGCTGTGCAAGGCCATGATCCCGGAGTACCTGCTGGCGTTGTGGCAGGGAAACGTGTCCTACCACGGGGGGCCTAA
This sequence comes from Terrapene triunguis, assembly GCF_002925995.2. NCBI lineage: Eukaryota > Metazoa > Chordata > Testudines > Emydidae > Terrapene > Terrapene triunguis. The sequence goes on along the minus strand of NW_020698066.1, from coordinate 16,467 downwards.
TAAGCTGTCCCTGCCCAGGAACCTGCTGATGAGGCTTGAAAAACACCTGCAGGAGGTGTATGAGGAGTTCTCCCCGGAGGATGTCGCCTCGATCCCCGGTTACATTGACCAGTTCTTGGCTTAGGTGCCCTTGGAGGGACAAATGACTGCAGGGTTTTGGGCACTATAATCATGAAGCGGACATTGTGAGATTTTTTTAAAATGGTTCGGACTATATATTGAGGCGCCCAAAGACGGAGTAATCATGATACACTTTGCACTGATTCCCCTTTTGTTTGACTTTCCTGTTTACATGTTTTGAAGCACTTTACCCACTGTTAATATTTTCAATCTTCCTGTTTTGTTGCAAATAAATGTTTACATGTTTTAAAGCACTTTAGCTACTGTTAATATTTTAAATATGCCAGTTATGTTGTAAATAAATGTTTGGATATTTAAAACACTTACTGCTTGATCCTTCCCCTGAATCTGTGTCTGGGGTAACGGCTGGGGAGGGTTGGTAGGGGATCTCTGTCAGGGTGATGAAGAGCTCCTGGCTGTCGGGCAAATCAGCGTTGTAAGCGCTGTCTACTGCCTCGTCCTCCTCATCTCCTTCCTCCTCTTCCCCGTCCGCTGAGGAACCGGCCGCGGACAATATCCCATCCTCAGAGTCCACGGTCAGGGGTGGGGTAGTGGTGGCGGCCGCACCTAGGATGGAATGCAGTGCCTCGTAGAAACGGGATGTGTGGGGCTGGGATCCAGAGCGTCCGTTTGCCTCTTTGGTCTTCTGGTAGCCTTGTCTCAGCTCCTTGATTTTCACGCGGCACTGCGTTGCATCCCGGCTGTAGCCTCTCTCTGCCATGGCTTTAGAGATCTTCTCATAGGTCTTTGCATTCCGTCTTTTGGAGCGCAGCTCGGAAAGCACGGACTCATCTCCCCACACAGCGATGAGATCCAAGACTTCCCGATCCGTCCATGCTGGGGCCCTCTTTCTATTGGATTGCACGGCCATCTCTGCTGGAGAGCTCTGCATCGTTGCCACTGCTGCCACTGCTGCTGAGCTCGCCACGGTGTCCAAACAGAAACTGCGCTTCAAACTGCCCAGACAGGAAAAGGAATTCAAATTTTCCCGGGGTGTGGCTGGTCAGAGCATCCGAGCTCGGACTGCTGTCCAGAGCGTCAACAGAGTGGTGCACTGTGGGATAGCTCCCGGAGCTATTACCGTCGATTTCCATCCACACCTAGCCTAATTCGATATGGCCATTTCGAATTTAGCGCTACTCCTCTCGTTGGGGAGGATTACAGAAATCGATTTAAAGAGAGCTCTATGTCGAACTAAATGGCTTCCTGGTGTGGACGGGTGCAGGGTTAATTCGATATAACGGCGCTAAATTCGACATAAAAGCCTAGTGTAGACCAGGCCTTAGTCCAGGTGGACTACATCCCTCAGAATCCCCAGCTGTGCTGGGCCACACCTGCACTTCCAGGACCTAGTGCCCTGGTACAGTGCTGTACAGATAAAATCCCCAAATCCTCAACGTGTAGGCTTGACAACTACAAATACACTATAAAAATAACAGTTGAAAACTCTTTCTCTTACCTATGAATTGCTCCCTTCTCCTCCAATGACTGATGTCAGAAACACCACAAGGAAGTATTAGAATGATTAATTTATATCACAGTAGCGCCTGTAGGTGCAGATCGGGGATTGTGCTTGGCACCTTGCACACATAAGAAAAAGATGGTCTCTACACCAAAGAGCTTAAGTATTTAAATATTTTGCTTTCTGTGTTGGTGTTTTGTTTCTTGTTTTTGTGGTTTTTGTACTTGCAACCATTGAAGGAGAAACAATATTGAACGCTGCACATAAGACTTGTACGTAGGTTGTTTTTAAAATGCAAAAATCACTTTTTTAACTCTGATGTGGGTGTGGGCCTGAGCCAATATCCCAGAGGGAAAAAAACTCCAAAGTTCAAGATACTAAAGAGCAAAACTTGTACTCTGTAGTTTGGGCCGCTCTCTGGTTTAAGAATAATATTACTGATGTCGGATCTCGCCTCTTAAGAATATTTGTGACAGCTTTCCGGTTTCCCCTCAGTAGTACAAGTTGTCTGCTTTGTGCTTGTAAGACAGCAGCAACTCTCCATACTTCTGCTTTATTGCTGTGGAAGTGAGAACAACTTACAGAAGTGAAAGTGCTTTGTTCTGCATTAGATATTAGATAATGGGTGCCTAGAGGATTCCTAATACATGTGTTAAGATGGGGATAAAACTATATGACATGACAAACCATTAAGCAAAACAAAGGGATTGCAGCAGCAAATTCCTTTTTGTGTCTGACTTGTGGTACGCTTTCTTTTCTAGGGGGATTAAATGACAAAATGTGGAAGGCGACTGTTCTGCTGACTTTGCTGAGCCTGAGTCTGACCTTCAAGCTAGGTTGTGCTCATAAACAATGGAGTGTCTTTCGCAACATGTTTAAAAGAATCCTGTGTTCCACACCATCAAGAGGAGACCCAGGGCAGCCACTCTTCCTTACCCCTTATATTGAAAGTGGGAGAATTGAGGAAGGTAAGAAGACGTTTACAAGTTACCTGCCTAGAAAACTTACCTCTTTCTAAACTTTCTGTAACCGTACTAACTTGCACTAATGACTGGGAACAGCTGTTGATTACTGAAGCTTGGAAGCTATAGGGTATGTCTACACAAAGACAAATAAACCTGTGGCTGGCCCAGGTCAGCTGACTTGGGCTCCGGGGATGAAAAATTGCTGTGTAGATGTTTGGGCTTGGGCTGGCGCCTGAGCTCTGTGAGGATGGAGGGTCCCAGAGTTCAGGATACAGCCTGAGCCTGAATTTCTACACAGCAAATTTTAGTCCGGCAGCCTGAGCCCAAGTCAGCTGACCTGGATTAGCTGCAGCTGTGGTGCGGGGCTTTTATCCCCGTGTAGACATTGAACAATAAGGAGATCGTGCAGCTTAATGAACTGTTCACTTGGCAAGTGCAGATTTAGTTAGCCGTGATGCTACATAAAATACTACTAAACATAATGTAAAATAGTCTTTTAAAAGAATTGAGGTATTAGAAACTTGAGGCCTAACTATAGCCCTCTGCTATGGAAGTGCCTTGAGAAGTACAGAGATAGAAGAATAAGAATTTTGATGAGTAAAATCTCACTAGTTAAAGCACAATCTCATTTTAACACCTCTAAAATTGTTCACTTAAATTGGTACAAATGTGGCAAATGACATGGATGTAGGAGCTGACTAAGCTGATGTTCAGATGTTGCCTCTTATACAAGAAAAGTTGCATCCTAGAGAGGGCCTGATTGATGAGAGAAACTCCGGCTAGGTCTACACTACAGCGGGGTTCCAACCTAAGATACGCAACTTCAGCTACGTGAATACCGTAGCTGAAGTTGCGTATTTTAGGTCGGCTTACCTGGCGGTGAGGACGGGGGAAAGCCGACCGCTGCCGCCGACTCCGCTACCGCCTCTTGTCGAGGTGGATTTCCGGAGTCGACGGTAGAGCCATCAGGGATCGATTTTACCGCGTCCTCACGAGACGCGGTAAGTCGATCCCCGATAAACCGATTGCTACCCGCCGGATCGGCGGGTAGTGAAGACGTAGCCTCCATTGCTTTTCTTGTATCTGTTTTACTTGTTGCTTTTTAGTAAGGGGATCAGTGTTCTTCCCCTTCAGATAGAGCCCTGACTGCTGTACATGTGTGTTTGTAGTAAATGTAGAATTGAGATATATGTAAATTCTAAGTTCAGGCCCATCTCTAGACATGGCACACAGAATCTGAACCATCCCAGTCTTTGGGAAATTTCAGTTTTGGAGCTTTGCATCTTAGAATCCCACTAATATACTTAACGCTGAGGAAGAGGGAGGCATTTCTGTATTCAGGCTATGAAAATTTTGAGAACCAGAAGCGCTCTTGGATGTTGCCTCTCATTCACAACTGAGGTCTTCAGAGTGATGAATTCCCATTCCAGATCCCATGGAGAAAGGGTAGGCTCCAGGAAGTATGGCTGCTTGAGGGGTAGTATTTGCTATGGGAGGGGAGTGGGTAGTGGGTTGTTCCCTCCCTGTTCTCTTCTTCTCTGGTCAGTAAGGAATCTGCATGTCCCTGGGTTTATACCTTGTAATGACAGACATGTTAACCTGAATACCCCTCTCTTTATTAATGTTTGTTTCAATCTTTTTTGTCTCTCTCTAGGAAGGCAGTTAAGTTTGGTTGGGCCTCTCCAAGGAGTAAATGTGAAGAGTTACTCTGGCTATCTCACAGTGAACAAGACTCACAACAGCAATCTCTTCTTCTGGTTCTTCCCTGCTGAGGTAAACGTACTATTGAGATGAAATACTCCTGTGCCATTTAACCCCGCCCCGCCACTTGATGGCATTGCTTAGTGTATTTACAACAGAAAGCTGACTACAGAATAGCAGTACTTTACCTTGAAAGCTAGGCATAACACAAGCCAAACATGAACATCTATTTAATAAGGGTGAACATCTATTTAATGGTAACCAGACAACACAATAAATTCCTCTTGAAAGGATTGCTTGTACTTTACCTCCTTCTTTTCCCCAGCCACAACATTCTAGGTGGCTGCAGGTTGTCTGGAAATGGCTGTAGACTGATTTGAGAAGTCCAAAATTGATCTCAGATCAGTTTGTGTGTGTGTGTGTGTGTATTAAACTTGTGTAAACTTGCTGTAATGTAGGGAAGCTGCTTCTAGAGGGGTTTTCCTAAGCAACTTTTTATAGAAACAGGCAACAGTGAGAATGAAATGGTTATCATTTTCGTTATTGCTAATACATTTCTTGTATCTTTACCCACACTGTGCTATTCTCGTCCTTGTCCTTGATCTCCCTAGCCTTCTTGTTTGTAACCTTCTGCCTCTTCCTTATTATGTCTCCTGTATAGATTGGACTTTTGTCAATCTGTTCTTTAGCTGAGAATTATCCCAAGCTCTAATTATCCCCATTTCATCATGTATAGGATAGAAAGCTTGTCATCGTAACTTTGTTCTCTTAAAAATAAATCTTGGATGACTTTTTTTTTTTTTATGGTGAAAATCCGTGTAACTTTCTAATCTTGGCGTTCAGTATTGCTCTAACTATTAGATTGCAGGGGGATTCATTTAATATTCTGAAATTACTAGAGAATGTAGGGGAAGCTGTATTGAAATATAGTATTGAACCTTAGAGAGCTGATATTTTCCAGACTGTTAGCAACATAAATCCATTGTGAGGATGTATGGTGTGTGCAATCTCCAACAGGTGTATATAGTTCATTAATAAAAAAAAAAAACCCAAACCCCCTAAAATCAACTAGCCCAGGTCTATCACGCTATATTTTTTTTCTCTGAGAGGATACTGATGTGCTGTACCAGCTTGTATAATGGCATTTTAAATTATGCCTCTATCTAAAGGGGGAAGTGGCTTTGAGACATAAGGCAAGGTGATAGCCCCAAGATTAGTTAAGTATCTCAGAGCATGGACCGTGATAGTTAGTGGTAGTTGTAGGGATTTGACTGATTTCAGAAAGTTTGCTTATCCACACTTTTGTCACTGTTGAAAAGAAGTTAGTGTCTACAACTACTTAGAATCTTCCATTTTAGATAGCTATTTATTTGTCTAATCACTAGGCTCCATGCGTTGATGTAACTGACTAGTCTGACTCTTGCATACTATGTTTGGCCTTGTGCACTATGGCTGTTTTGCTCTAGCTGCCCTTGTTGTGTTCTATAGCTGGGTCTTCACAAAATAATATCTAGCTGTTTTGACTTTTTCAGGTGGCTGATCAGACATCTGGTCTCTGTCTCAAGAATTTATGTAAATAAAACTTACTTAGAGAGCTATATTCCTTAGGTACAGGGGTGCCAAGTAGTGTGTGTTAAGATCTTTCCTGTCCTCAAGAAAGCATTGTTAAGAGGGTGAGGTATCAGAGGATTGTCCTGTTGAAACAAGGAAAACATTCTGCTACAGAGGATGTGAAGGAACTGAGGGAAGAATTAATAGAATAGTTGACTTCACTAAAGTTAGGAAAAGTGGTATCTAAATGCTTTGCCTTACATATTTATAAACTTCGCTTTTCAGGGTGTAACCTGTTCTCTTCATCCCCAAATTCAAAAACTTCAGCAAACTATTCTTCCTTTGGCATTTCCCTTTCTCTTATCTTTCCCCACCCTTTACTTAATTTAATTTCTTTCTGTGCCAACCAATAGTCCCTGTTCTGTTGTTGGACCTCACTAAGACTTAAACACCTGCCAGTTTTATTCACCTCTTGGGTATTTAGTAAGCAATTAAATGGGCCAGTTATGCCAACACCTCTAAAATGCCTAATATTCCACTGTGAAGGAGTAATAATATATGAAGTGTGCAGGGCCGGCTCCAGGCACCAGCTTAACAAGCAGGTGCTTGGGGCGGCCAAGGGAGAGGGAGGGCACCTGCGGCAATTCGGGGGCAGCAGGTCCCTCACTCCCTCTAGGAGCGAAGGACCTGCCGCTGAACTGCCGCTGCCGATCGCGGCTTTTTTTTTATTTTTTTTGCTTGGGGCGGCAGCCGGCCCTGGAAGTGTGGAAAGAATGTTATCTCTCAAAATTACTAAACAGTCATTCAAGTCTTGTAAGGCTTCTCACCGCCAACAAGAGAAACCTCTTTCCTAAAGAGGTAACACAGAATGTGGCTCAAAAAAGCTAAAAAGTTCATTCTTGGATCAGCAGCTGATAACATGAGGGGTATTTGGTCAAATGCAAGTCAGTTAATCTTAAATTGGCAAATTTTGCTTTCTGTTTTTTTTGACATATGATTCTTCAAAAGGATGTGGGGGAAGGTGCAAAGAGACTCTGGAATAGAATGGGCTGCACCTCTGCGAAAGAAAGTTCCAGCATATATTGTTGCACAATCAACACCCACCCACTGGGTGAAATCCTGACCCAGTTGGAGTTAATAGGAGTTTTGACATGGTCTTTAGTGGGGCTAAGATTTTGCCCCAAGTCTTCAGGGAAACCAGCTTTTCCCATACTAACTTTCTGATTTTAGAGGCACTGTCCAGTTATACAAACCAGGGGCCAAATCCTCAGATGATGTAAATTTTGAAATGCTCCATTGACTGCAATGGCATGAAGACAATTTACAGCAGCTGAGGATTGGGCCTGGATGTCTATAAAATGGGGCATTAAAAAGCTCTGAAAAGAATTATCAATGAGAACTCAAAATATTTTACAGAAAGACAGTTCTGTATAATACAAGAAAAATGGCTTGTGGGTCATTAGCAAGCCCCTGTCAGGAGGGAATTCAGAAAACAGTACAAATAATGAAATCTCAGAACAGTGAACTTAAATGGAGATAAAATTGAGGCCATCAGGCCGACAAGTCCCATTGCATCATGGTTTTTAAGCCTTTATTAGTATGAGTTAACTTCGGAATGTAGAGAACTTTGCTCTGTGAATAACAATAGACAACTTATAAGAAGGATGTGCTCTAACAATATTAACTTGTAAAATGGCTTTAAATCCACTAATCCTGGGTGCTGTTGTGACAGCCCCACTGTTTCTATATTCAATACTCTTGTTAAATAACCTGCCATATTCCTGATCTTCCTACTTGGATAACATTATTTATACAGAACTGACTCGAGAAGGAGCCTTTAACAGAGGGTTGCTACTTAAGACTGGAGAAACCAGTTAACAGTTCTTTTTACCTGTTGCACAAAAGAAGCAAATTAGTGCTGCAGAGTGAAAGAAAAATGTACTCAGTAGTTTTTTTTAAAACTATCTATAGTTAAACTTTTTTTTTTGCTTTCAGCAAATTAAACAAATGGCCTCTAGGAGGCACCAGAAGAATTCAGAGAACAGCTACCACAGAAGTCCAATTGAATATACACTTATTAATATCATCAGTAGCTGCCCTTAAATGATGTTTTTTCTGTTGGTAGAAGACACTTTATTAAAAGATATTAATGTATTTGGTATTTCATAGTGTGTTTCTAGGTTCTACTGGCCTTCTTGATAAAGAAATGGTAGACTTAGGCACCTTTGAATATTTTTTGCCCTAGGTCCCATTTTCCAAAGAGGCACTTTTGAAGTCAACAGGACTTAGGCTCCTCGGTTTAAGTCACTTTTGAAAATGGAATTTAGGCACTTTTGAAAAATTTGTTCTTAATGCTGGAGTTCTGGTGAAATCAAGAAAACTTTTTCAGAAATCCTATTCCTATTAAATTGAGATGGTCTGCTGTAAACCATTCAAAAACACAGAAGGGGGAGTGGGACCTTATGATGCCTTCTGTTTTGAAAGATTTTGCATAAAAGAAAAAAAATTAAAACTCTATTGAAAAAAGCTTAAACATTTTCCTGCAGTAAATATTCTGCTAGTGTGAATAAAATGAAATCAGCTAGGAACAGTTAAGTGAAACTAACAATGAGCATTTTTCAGTTCCCATCACCTGCTGCTCTGTGCCATACCACTGACTACTCTTTTCTTATTGTTATCTTTTACTCCTCTTGGCTTGATCTGTTGTCTTATACTTGGATTTTAAGCCCTTTGAGGCAGGGACTGACTTTTTGTTGTGTTTGTACAATGGGGCCCTGATTCATGAATAGAGCCACTAGATAGGATTGCAGTGCAAATCGTAAATAATCATAACTACTCTCAATTCTCTCTCCCACAACTCTGTTTTTCTGCAACCCACTATATCCTGGCTACTTATCAAGTCTCTGTTTTTTCCATCTGCTCCCAACATAAGTCCCAATCATTCTTTACTTCTGGAATGGGAGACTTTGAAACCTGCCTCTTCCTCTTCCTCTTCACCATTCCTGAAGCTTGCCCATTGACTGTTGGGAGAGACTGTCTGGCTCTCCCTAGCAGTAGCTATTTTTGAGGCAAGCACCCCCCATAGACAAATCATGCATACAGAGAGATTTGTAAGATACTCAGGGTATGTCAATATTGCAACTGGGAGGTATGATTCCCAGCCCGGGTAGACAGACTCGTGCTAGCCTAGCTGTAGCTAGCCTGCCAAAAATAGCAGTGTGGACATTGTGACATTGATGGTGGTTTGCACTAGCCACCTGAGTCATGCTTGCCCAACACCTTGGATTTGAGCTCGGGTGGCTAGCCCAAGATGCCACCAGTGCTATTACAATCAAACTACTCTATTCTCCGTTCGCTAGCATGAGCTGAGCTAGTGCGAGTCTGTCTACATGTGTGGGGAATCACATCTTCCCAGCTGCAGCATAGACAGACCCTTAAAGATTCTAAAAGGCTAACAAATAATGTGTATTTCTTTTCACATAGGACAAGTCTACATTACTACACTGCATAGGTGCAGCTGTACCAATGTGGTGTGTCTGGTGAAGATGAATTATGCTGACGGGAGAGCACTAAGTTACATTGACTTAAGCGGTAGTGTAGATCAGCCCATAGTATAATGGCGTCTATTTCTTTTGTCTCTTCTTTAAACAGGTGCAGCCAGAGGATGCCCCGGTCCTTCTTTGGCTCCAAGGTGGACCAGGAGGAACATCAATGTTTGGGCTTTTTGTTGAACATGGCCCATATGTTGTTGACAAGAATCTCAGATGTAAGCATTGCTTGGGTTCTGTGAATTCTGAAGAGTCTTTTTTTTTCCCTATTACTTAGGCTTGGTCTACGCTTAAAACTTAAATTGGTATAGCTATCTGGTCAAGGGTGTGAAAAAACTACAACCCTGACTGACAAAGATATGCTAACAAAACCCACAGTGTAGATGCAGCTGTGCCAACAGAAGAATGCTTCTGTCAGCATAACTATCATCGTTTGGGGAGGTGGTGTTCCAACACTGGTAGAATAAACTACTTCTGTTGGTGTATACTGTGTCTACACTAGGTGGCTTTGCCAGCATAGCTATGCCAGCATAGGCTCTATAGTGTAGGCATAGCCTTCGCTTTATGCCTTGCAGTGAAGAGTTTTAACATACTTATAGGCATGGAATTATTTAATTTTTCTCTTTTCTTATTGCTGTGCATGTGTGACCTGGAGCAATTTTAAATTTGTCCTTTTGAGGCAATTTGAAAACTATTTGGTTTATCTTCTGATACTATTTGTTTTGTACATATTTTGGTACGTATTTTATTTCAACACAGGAAGCTAACTAAAGATTTAAGAAATGTTAAGAATATATATTTTTTAAAATGTGTGACTTTCTGGTCATCTTACTACCAAAATAAGCCTTCTCTTTTCATTCAGCATGAAAATGACCATTATTTTGTGAAAAGAGGGGAAGTAGAACTGAACTAATTTTTTTTTTTTTAAAGGAAAGGGCTTAGATTTCAGCATGATACGCGAAGAGTTGCACTGAGCTTAACTCCTGAACATACAAAAGTAATGGGAGTGTATGCAATTGTCTTTCTTTGGAAGGATGAGGGTAGAAAATGGTAAAATCTCAAAAACGCTGGTTCACATAGGCCCTGATCAAGCAACACATGTGCATGGTCCTGTTGAAACCAATGGCGCTAAGTGTGTATTTTGCTGGATCAGGGACAGAAAATGCAGAAGACCTGTATGCTTTGGAAATCTGGTTGATCTAGTGAGATTCAGACTTGTAACATGATTTGATTGGATTAAGAACATCCCTTCTTGCAGTACTTCCTTGATTCTCCCAGATGGGCAGAAGCATATGAAACTGTTTAAAAAAAAATTGGGTTACTTTAACTACTTAAAAATTGGAATGTCCTACTATTGTAGGCTTTGAAATACAGGAGATTTGCAGCATGGCAGAGTGATGTGTTTTTACTCCACAATGTTAATATTTGGCCTTTTCTGATGTTTGAGCACTTAACTCTTTTTCACCCTCATCATTAATGGAACATTACTTTTCATACTACTTTTCATTCCCCAGTCCATTTTAATGCTATATTGTGTATGGAATGTATAAGAACTTCGTATTAGGAATATGAAATTGGAAAAGTAACTTGTATTCTGAGCAAAAAAAAGAGAAAATTATTCTAAGAAAAATACTCATTTTCACATTTATGTAAAGTTAATGTATATAGTATGAACTTTGGTGTTTTAAAACCTGTAAAAGGATTCATGATATTTGTCATTTTAATCCGAATTAAACCCACTTAGTAGGTTGACTTCCTTGTAGCTGGCCCCCAATGGGAAATACTGGTCATATTTGGATACTGCTGTGCTATAAAGCTGGATTTCCAGTTGGCATTAAACTGTAATAGTTTATAGGTGAAAAAGGCTAGCCAAATTTTGGCTAGGTTAAACTAGTGTATTTATGCAAAGGCTCACATCACTTGTGTGGCTTGAGCGCTTCTCAAGTCAGCAGTCCCACAATCTGTTCTGTGAGTCAATGTAGCTCATAATGAACAACCACCTTATGAAAGTTCTACAGCTTCTTGTTCCTACATTGTCCTAAACCCCACAGAATATCTATACTCAATTTGAAATTATCCACAAAAACTACATTAAAATAACATTATTAAGGTTACAAAGTCAAACACTCAGAAGTTAGGAAATGCTGGAACTAAGGAGGCCTCTGCAACCTTATTTAGGGCCCTTTGTGCTTATGCACTATGGTACTGTCTTTAATTACATGATCATGTGTTCCTCACCCCAGGACCTCTGCTTTATTCAGTGCACGTGATGGAGAGTGTTCACTTAATGAGCAGTTATTCAAAATTGTGTTTTATTCTCATCGGTCCATGTGTGGCCCTGTGCCAGATATATAGCACCCTATTAAACCTTGCTCTGAAAACAGAATTATTAATTTCTTCATGGGCTTTTCTATAATGCTTATCAGTATAGTAACTGAGGCTTTCCAGACATTAATTAATCTATCTTTGCAACACCCCTGTGAGATGAGGGGGCAGGGGCGTTGGAACAATTTGTAGAGCGGTGGTGATGAGAGCCATTGAACCAAACTGTAAACACTATATATGATGGAAACCACTTTGAGCCAGGGGGTGCTGCAGCAACCCCAGCAATCATAGTTCCACCACCTATGTGAGGGGGTGGTATTATCCACATTGTAGGCCTGGTCTATGCTACACGGTTAGGTCAATGTAAGACAACTGACATCAGCCTAATTATGTCAGTGTACACACTACAGCCTTGTCCTGCCAGTGTAAGTGCCGTACTACGCTGACATAATAACTCCACCTCCATGAGAGGCGTAGTACTTATGTCAGTGTAATTAGGGCCAGGGCTTGTCTGTGTAGACACTGAGTTACTTACATCAGCTGTTGGCTATCTTGTTAGTTTCATGGCTCCAATTGACAAGAAAGCTGGGCAGCTAGAGCCCAGCTGCCCCCTGGCTCCCCACTTCCAGCTGGGCTGCTGCCTATATGCTCCCTGCTCAAGTTGCTTAGAAGCCCAGGCGGCTGCCCCCCCCTTGCTCCCAGCTGGGAGCGGGGAGCCCAGGGGGGCATCTGGGCTCCTGGCAGGGAGCAGTGCAGAGCTGAGAAGCCCTGGCTCTCAGCCCCACACACTGCCCTTCTTCAGTCGGTGGAAGTGCTCCTGGTGTGGACTCACACCACCAACAGAAGGAGGGTAGTGTGGACATCAGCCACTGCAGTAGTTACTGCAGTGGCTGTAAACTAACCTAACCTAGTACTGTAGACATGCCCGTAGTCTCCTTCCCTGGGATCCTCATCCAATGTCCGTCTCCCCATTCCCAGCTCCTTGGCCAAGTCTTCCTGTCCCTCTTCCTAGTTTCTTCTTCTCAGTCTCTTTGCCAGGGCCTGCTCTAGGCACCAGCAAACCAAGCACGTGCTTGGGGCGGCACAATTTCAGGGGTGGCATTCCGGACACCACTTTTTTTTTTTTGTTTCGGCAGTTGCGCTCCCGGAGGTTTTTGTTTTTTGTTTTTGCTTGGGGCGGCAAAAAACCTAGAGCCGGCCCTGTGCGCCGGGGGGGAGGAGGGAATCGGCAGAACGGAGCAAGCCGGGCTCGTCTGCGGGCTTGCTTAAAGGCAGGCAAAGCGGCAGGCAACAGCGTCTATGGCCATACCACCCTGAACACACCCAATCTCCTCTGATCTCGGAAGCTAAGCAGGGTCGGGCCTGGTTAGTACTTGGATGGGAGACCTCCTGGGAATACTGGGTGCTGTAGGCTTTTTGCCTGCCCTCGCCACGCTCCCTGCCGCTCCCCGCCTGCAGGTCTCCCTCGGGCACGCGCTTTTGCCGCCGAGTCCTGGCTTGCTTCCGCTAAGGTCTCCCAGGCCCTAGCCGCCTCGCCCACCGCTGCCGAGGGCGAGGGCTTTGGGCACCCGGCCCCGTGGCGCGTTTCTTTTTTTTACCAGCCGGTGCTCTTGCCCCCCGTTGGCAGCAGGTGTGGGTGGGAGGCCAGCTGGCCGCAGCGGCGGCAGGCGCCCCAAGGCCTGCCTGCGCTCGCGCTCCCTGCCGGCCGCTTCAGCTCCGCCGCTGGGAGCGGGAGGCTGGGAGAAAGGAAAGCCGCAAGGCGCAGCCCGGGCCTTTGGGGGTGGCTGCTTTAGGGAAGCCCTTTGGCAGCACGCCTCCTTGGCAGCTGGCCCTTTAAACGTGGGAGGAGAGAGAGGCAGCTGCTGCCCTAAGGTGGCCCGGGAAGGCTGCCTGCGGGCCGGGAGCAGTCCCTGCCTCGGCTCGGGGCCAGTAAGTGGGAAGATGGGTGTTGGTCGCCTCTGGGCTGATCCCCCTGAGGAGGAGGAGGAGGAGGAGGCGGAGGCGGTGGGCCATCCTGCGTCCCCCGGGGCCTTGCGAAGCGGGAGACGAGGCAGGGCGCGGGCGAGGCCTCCGGGCCGCGCGTCCCGGGTTTCCCGGAGCGAGCAAAAGGCAGGCCAAGTGCGGGAGGGCGTCCCCAGGGAGGCGTGAGGTGTGGCGAGCAGCAGGAGGTGTGAGCAAAGCAGACCGGCAGCGGGTGTGCGGGGGGGCAGCCGCACCTGGGTGTGGCGGTGTGCGGGGTTTTGTGTGGTGGGTGAGTGTGGCGGGTGCAGCGGGTGTGCGGGGGGCAGCTGCGTCGTGGGCGGTGCGTTGCGCCCAGGGCCGGCTTTTGCACCTGTGGGGCCCGATTCTGCGGTCCCGGTCTGCGGCGGCACTTCGGCGGCGGGGTGAGGGTGGTCCGCTCCATGTCTTCCGCGGCACAGAAGAACCCCCCGCCGCCGAAATGCTGCCGAAGACCCCGGAGCGCCCCCTACTCCCGCCACCGAAGACCCCGGAGCGGAAACCCTCCCCCTCCTCCGCCGCCCCTGAAATGCCTTCGGAGCGGACCGCCACCGGGTGAGAGCCTAAGGCACGGGGCCCTCTTAGGCACGGGCGCGGGGCCCTCTTACCCACGGGGCCCGATTCCGGGGAATCGCAGGTATTGGCCTAAAGCCGGCCGTGGTTGCGCCGCGCCTGGGGGTGGCTGTGCGCGGGGTTTTGTGTGGTGGGTGGGTTTGGCGGATTTGTGAGTGTCTCGTCTCAGGAGAGAGTGTTTGGGGTGGAAGGCGGGGGCAATGGTGTATTGTGTGGGGATAGGGAGGAGGCTTAGGTGCGGTGTGGTGCATTTGATGCTCGGAAGCAAAGTAGTATCAGGCCTAGTTAGTATTTGGATGGGAAACTGGCTAGAAACATTCCAGAGCTTGGAATTGTCGCTTAGTTGCTCTGTTTTGCTGGAGACGATCTGGGTTTACCAGACGTTGTACCCTTTACTGTCAGTGTTTAAAATTAATTAGTCTTTTCTTTATTTCTGTTTACTTTTGCTTTCTTTCTTGGCTGGAAAGGGAGGGCTTTAGCAATACCTGTTATGGGACAGGAGGCGAGGCCTTTGTTTGAAACGTGGTTCTGTGTGCTACTCCCGCTTTCATCTCCCTGCGATAAGTAGCTGCAGTTCCCCCTGGGCCTAGGGCGAGGGCGAGGGCGGCCCTATTGGAAAAACCTGGGAGGTTGATGGGCCCGCCCCGTGCTGTGCGTGCGGGCCGGGGCGTTCAAGTCCTGCGCTGTGTGCGCGGCGGGGAGCTGGGCGGGGAAGCTGTAAGACCATCAGCTGACTCCGTAGAGTCATGAGACGCGGCTCGGGCGGGTGCTGCGGCCACAGCGGGCGGTGTCTCCTGCAGCTCCGGCCGGCCATGCTTCGCCTTCTGCTCCGAGCGGCCGGGCTGGTAGCGCTGCTTCCCGTGGGGCTCGGCGCAGCTGTAAGTGTTTCCCCGGGGAGCGAGCGCGGAGAGCTGCCTTGCTGGGGGCTCCCCTCCCTGGCTGGGCTCATGCGGAAGTGGGGAATGGCCTGCGGCGTCCTCTTGCGCTGGGGCAGGTGGAGGGATCCCTGCGGGCCCTGAGTTCCCCAAGGGCGTCAGTGACTGTGCAGGGATCATGTGCGGGGGGAAAGCACCCGCTGGAGAGGAACCTGGGCCCCCATCCTCTCCCACTTCATTTTATTTACACACATTGCAAACGTGGAGGCGGGGATGGGGGGTGAACTGGGGCCTCGGTACAGTTGTCTTCCCTTATTCCCGTCTCAGGGCTGACTCCCAGGAGGTGGGGTGCACGAGTTGGATGCATGGCAAGCACTCATGCTGTCTGCACTGTTCTCTGTGCACAGATTCAGTGTTATACCTGGTGGGCTGGGTAGAGGGTGCAAAGCGTGTGGAGCAGGGTAGTCTAGGGGCAACGATATCTGTGTTTTCAGCTGTATTTTCCGAGGACAGGTGTGTCTGTCTCTTCCCGCTTCTCAAGCTGTGCTAATGTGCAAAGGGGCTCTCTAACTCTCCAATAAGGACCTGATGCCTGAGGAGATTGCAGGAGCCTACTGCTCCTTTATTCAGCTTGGCTGGTGGACGGGACAGATGCAGGTTACTTGGCTACACTGGCAATTCACAGCGCTGCACTTGCTGTGCTCAGTGGTGTGAAAAAACACCCCCCGCCCCCGAGCGCAGTGAGTGCAGCGCTGTAAAGTGCCAGTGTAATCAGCACCTGCAGCGCTGCACGCTCCCTCGCAGCGCTGCAAGCTACTCAGTACTTGGAGTCAGCGCTGGCGGCGTGTACTTTGGCCTTGTCTACACTGCCACTTTACAGCGCTGCAACTTTCTCGCTCAGTGGTGTGAAAAAACACCCCACTGAGCACTGCAAGTTTCAGTGCTGTAAAGTGGCAATGTAGACAGTGCACCAGTGCTGGGAGCTACTCCCCTCATGGGGGTGGCTTTTTTTTTTTTTTTCCA
>NW_020698066.1:0-226 GCF_002925995.2 Terrapene triunguis | reverse complement strand
TTTTTTTTTTTTTTCCAGCACTGGGTGCTGTGATTACACAGCCATGTTAAAGTGCTGCCACGGCAGCGCTTTAGCATTGCTAGCGAAGACATATCCTTAAATACTGTTACCTTTCTTAGTAGACTCCTGCACACTTTCCTCCCCGCTTGGTTATGGAGCTTTGATTCTGACTTTTTTTGAGGTCATGTTTACAATTTTTCTTCTTACAGCAAACAGATTTTGTACT
>NW_020698065.1:4961-5173 GCF_002925995.2 Terrapene triunguis | reverse complement strand
CACTGGAGATTTTTAAGAGCAGGTTGGACAAACACCTGTCAGGGATGGTGTAGATCAGTGGTCTCCAAAGTGGGGTGCGCAAGACCATCCATTGGGGGCCACGGCCGGAGGAGCGCCATGGGAGCAAACACTGCCCTCCCATCCCAGCGCCCCTCCCCCAGCTCGGCCAATGCCCCTCACTCCCGACCCACAGCCCCCTCCCATCCCAGCTC
>NW_020698065.1:0-4951 GCF_002925995.2 Terrapene triunguis | reverse complement strand
GTGTCGGCGGGGCCCAGAGCAGGGCCGGCCTGCATCTCTGTTTGACATCTCCCTGCCCCCCCCAGGCTCATCAACGCCAACAAGATCAACTGCATCCGCGCCGACACCTTCGGGGACCTGCAGAGCCTCTCTCTGCTCTCGCTGTACGACAACAAGCTGCAGGGCCTGGCCAAGGGCACCTTCGCCCCCCTGCGGGCCATCCAGACGCTGTGAGTGCCAGGCAGCCCCGCCCTGCCTGGCGCACGTGGGGCAGGCTCCTGGGGCAGGCTCTGGTTCAGGAGGTGCAGCCCGGGGGCTGGAGGGTGGGCAAAGAGGCTTTCACGCCCTCCGGATCCTGGGCTCCCCCGGGGCCAAGAGGGGAAGAAAACCCTGGAACCGGGTAAGTCAGAGCAACCGGGGGGGAAGGGGGGGTCCCAGCACCACATGCTGACGCTCCCCGCCCCCAGCAGGGCTCAGTGGGGCAGCATGGGGCTGGCTGGGGCTGGGAGGCATGAGCAGCTTCGCAGGCCCCAGGGCAGCGCAGAGGGGCCAGGCTGGGGGTTGCTGTAATTTACCCAGAGTCCCTAGAGCCCTGCGGGGTTTGGTGCTCCCCGCCTGGGCCCAGGGGCGAGCTGCGAGCCGGGGGCCCTGCCCAATGGGGGGCGGCACCCCCAGCTCAGGGCCTGGCCAGTAACGCTCAGTGCTGGGGCCAGCATCCCCCTCCTGCCCTCTGCATCCCCCCCCCAGGCACCTGGCTCAGAACCCCTTCATCTGCGACTGCCACCTGCGGTGGCTGGCGGATTTCCTGCGCGCCAACCCCATTGAGACCAGCGGTGCCCGCTGCGCCAGCCCGCGCCGCCTGGCCAACAAGCGCCTCGGCCAGATCAAGAGCAAGAGGTTCTGCTGCTCAGGTGAGTCCGGGCCCCTCCCTGCCCCACTGCGGCCGCGAGACCCCGGGGGCTGGGGGACGGAGGCAGTTCATTGGGGAAGGCAGCTGGGCCCAGCAGTGAAGGGAGCGAGGGGCCGGTGCCCCCGTGTGCCGAGCAGGCAGAGGACGAGCTGGGGCATGGAGTCTCCACGCAGCCACCGGGAAGCTGGAACCCAGGCTCCTGCTCCTCCAGCCCCGGGCCCTTCCCTGGGGAACCAGAGCGTCTGTCCATGCAGCCGCTGTCACTGCCCCCGCGGGCTGGGGGCTCCCCCCCGGGCTGCCGCTACTGCAGCACTATCCAGAGGCCTTAACTGAGCCGTGGGGTGCTGGGCCCCGCAGAGACACCGCGTCACGCCCTGCCGTGCCCAGCTCCCAAGCCACATAGACAGCAAGGGAGGAGGGGAAACTGAGGCACGGACCTGGAGGGACTTGCCCAAGCTCAGCCGGTGTGTCAGTGGCAGAGCCGGGGCTCGAGCCCTGGTGCCAACGCACCAGCGATCTCGCCAGGCACCACCAGCCGTCCCCCCTTCCCACGCAGGCCCCGGCGCCGGGCTGCCCCGCTAACGTGTTTGTGCCTTTCTCTCCGCAGCCAAAGAGCAGTACTTTATCCCAGGTAAGGACCGAGCTGGGGCTGAGGGGACGTATCTGCACAGGGACTGTCCATGGGCCTCTCTCGGACGGGCTGTGCTTTGCCGTGTGACGTCCCTGGGTAGCTGGGTACGGTGCCACGCAGGACACCGACGGCCCAGCTCTCCTGCCCGGCACAGATATTGCCGCCCGCTGCTGGCACCTGGGGGTCTGGCCCCAGAGGCGGCGAATGGCCCTAACCCAGCCTGGCCCCGCGCCCCACACAGCCCCCGAGCGATGGCAAAGCCAGTGCAGCGTCTGGCTCCAGGGAGCGATTCCCACGCAGCCAGCGCCCCCCGCAGGCACAGAGCAGGAATCCTGCACCCAGGAGCCAGGTGCGGATGTGCTGGCCGCCACTTCCCGCAGCTCCCGTTGGCCAGGAATGGTGAACCACGGCCACTGGGCGCTGCGGGCGGCCGTGCCTGTGGACGGTCAATGGAAAATTGTCTCGCGACCCACCACTGGATTACCCTGACGAGCTGTGTGCGGCCCGCGGACTGCAGGTTGCCCACCACTGTCCTAGACTGATACCAGACACCTCTGTGTTTTTGGGGAACCAGGATGCAGTATCCAGCCTGACTCATGAAAGACACCCCTCCTCCCCCAGCCTCTGCTTAAACGAAAACCCATCAGAGGAAAAAACTTGCAGAGAGCAGTGAAGGGCGCTGGGAGACACACCTAGATCCCTCCTGACAAGGGTGACAAGATGAAGACATCTCTATTAGCATACAGAATGGAGAGTAGAGACAACTCCCCTAGCCTCATCTGCATGGAAGATGGGACAGGAAGACATCTCAGTTTACATACAGAATGGAGAACAGAGAACCGCACTGAACTCTGGGACCAGAAAAAGCAGGGAAGCACTGCATCATGGGAATCTCTGCTCCAGATGCTAATGAACCTACGACTGCCCACACCCAGCTCAGCAGTTATCAGACCAATTCTAGTAATGAATCCTTAATTGATATCCAAATACTGAAGCAGCCTAGTTGCATTGTGAGCTCCCTGGAAGAAAACCCCACCCATAGCCAAGAGTGATCAGCTTCTTTTGTCTAGCCTAAAGAAAACCCTTGAGTCATCAGCTTACCTAGAAACAAATCTAGTGTTCTCCCTTCAACCATTGTAATTTCTCTACGAAAATCCCTACTCACCCTCCAGTCAGGGTTCTGATGCTTAGATCCAAACTATGCATCAGTTCCACTGAAGCTCCATCTTCTCCTGACTGATCGTGCTGGGGGCTCTGCCTGTCTCCAGCATTCAGGACCCTCAGCTACCAACATCATCTGGGAACCCTGACCAGTTCAAGCCTCGTGGAGTGGGTGAGATCCCCCCTCTTTCTCTCTCTCTGTTTTCCTTTCTACCTTAGGTATTAACCTTTAATCGTGTATGTTATGTTGGTTTAGCTCTCCTTGTGTAGTTATCACTATTATTCAATAAATAACTTCTATGGTTAACTTGGTTGCTTCTCTCTCTCTTGCTGAACTTTACCCGTTTGTGATTTTAGCTTCCCCCATTCACTCTACAGCAACGCTTCTTTTACCTAAGCTAAAGATCCCTGCAGCGCCCAAAATACTGTGGGGTTTGCTCATCAAGTAGGTTACTGCCAGTACAATTGTGTTGGGGGAGTGGGGATAGGGACGTGCTGAATCTGGGACGCAGAAGGGTAACAGCTTGAAAGTGCTGCTTGACCCAGTCCATGGAGCCCAGGGGCATATAAGGAGAGACAGCTTGAAAGTGCTGCTTCCTCCAGCCCAGTGAGTCCAGAGACATATAAGGGGTCAGCTTCACAGTGCTGATTGACCCGGTCTGCTCAGACTTGCTCTGTTAATGTATGTGTGGGTGTTCATCTGGTTCCGGGGCTGGAGGAACCCAGCCCTGGGGAACCTAGGTCCTGCAGGATAGCTCCATTGGGAGGGGACTTGCAGAAGGGAGAAGTAGAGCTCCATATAAAAACACAAATGACACAAGCAGTACATGGATAGAATTACAGAATCCCCTTCCCCAGAAGCATAACCCGAATAAATGAGCATACCCCAAAGGAATGGGCACATCTGGTAACAAGACCCAATCCACCCAGTCCTAATTGCAATCCATTCACAGTCAGCCATGTCAAGCAATGATCCCCAGCCCTACATCTCCAGGGGACTGTGTCTGGACATGCACTGCTGTCCTCTGTTGCACAAAGCACATCAGACCAGATTAAGTATCTATTAGATTCTATTGTTTTCCTCTGAATAGCGGAGGAGCTGCTTCTTTCCCTCCTCAAGGGCTGCATTTCCGGAGCTCAGGGTCATGGGCCCCATTTCCAACTGCCACAGGTAAGTGGGTGGCTAACGAGTGTGATGCCGCCTGTGTAGCCATCCATGGAGCATTATGAATGGATCTGCAGAGCAGTGGGTTCGAGAGGAACTTGATTAATGGCAGGAAAATGCCAAACAGTCTAAAACTAATAAAACTGATAAACCCTGGGATGAAATGTAGCAAAAGCCATTCCTATCCGTTCCGGGTTTCTGTCGGGATATTCAGAGGACCAGAAAATGTAAGTGGGTGATTTAAATGATCTGCAGTTAATTTAACTCCATAGTTAATCCATGGACCACAAATCTTCAATTACAGGAACAAACTCTTCCATTCATGGGAGAAAAGTGAATGACGTGGGTGGAACTGAGACTGGATTGATTATAGCCTGATCAGGCGTATGTGTGACTTGGGTTTGAGGACAACAGTCGTGAGGTTAGTTCTCATCATAAAAAATACCAGGAAGTTTGGCAAGATGATCTGTCCCCTGCGCAGGTCTAGAGTAGCAAAGGGTGCTGCAGAGCAGAGCAGAGCGGGATGCAGCAGCAGAGCTAAGCGGAGAGGGGCAGAGCAGAGGGCAGTTGCACATCAGGACTGAGAGTTGTGTGTCCAAGACCATCACCCTCCAGGTGCATTGTTTGGACTGGACTAGCAGGGGTGTGGCAGGCCACGGAGGATGGCTGATGCCTTGATACAGAGCTGTGTTGATGGTGCCCGCTGGATGCTAGGGAAATGGTGGAATTTGTGGGCCCCTTCTGTTAGTGGGCATGCTGGCAGGGTGGGATTCGGTAGTATGGAAAACGGAAGTAGTATAAGGGCCCTACCGTCAATTAAACACTAACCCCTCCCCTTGGCCCCTTAAACCCCACCCCTTGACCCCTTAAGCCCCGACCACCTGTCACCTGAAGTCCCACCCATGGGGGGGTATTACTTCTGGGGTCAAGACGGACACATGACCGGAAGCAAAGTGTGTCATGTGACCCCTCTAAGAACTCCTCCCACTGCCCTCTACCAATCAGGAGAGGTTTCGCCCCCATAGAACCGCCCCGAGAAGAGATTTGACCAATCAGGAGTGTTCCGGGGCGGGGTGATCCGTCTGGAAGTGGTTCGTGTGATCCC
>NW_020698064.1:0-5975 GCF_002925995.2 Terrapene triunguis | reverse complement strand
TCTTCACGAACAAGGTCAGCTCCCAGACTGCTGCACTGGGCAGCACAATATGGGGAGAAGGTGACCAGCCCTATGTGGAGAAAGAAGTGGTTCGGGACTATTTAGAAAAACTGGACGTGCACAAGTCCATGGGGCCGGATGTGCTGCATCCGAGGGTGCTAAAGGAGTTGACAGATGAGATTGCAGAGCCATTAGCCATTATTTTTGAAAACTCATGGCGATCGGGGGAGGTCCCGGATGACTGGAAAAAGGCTAATGTAGTGCCCATCTTTAAAAAAGGGAAGAAGGAGGATCCGGGGAACTACAGGCCAGTCAGCCTCACCTCAGTCCCTGGAAAAATCATGGAACAGGTCCTCAAGGAATCAATTATGAAACACTTAGAGGAGAGGAAAGTGATCAGGAACAGTCAGCATGGATTCACCAAGGGGAAGTCGTGCCTGACTAACCTAATTGCCTTCTATGATGAGATAACTGGCTCTGTGGATGAGGGGAAAGCAGTGGATGTGTTATTCCTTGACTTTAGCAAAGCTTTTGATACGGTCTCCCACAGTATTCTTGCCACCAAGTTAAAGAAGTATGGGCTGGATGAATGGACTGTAAGGTGGATAGAAAGCTGGCTAGATCGTCGGGCTCAACGGGTAGTGATCAATGGCTCCATGTCTAGTTGGCAGCCAGTTTCAAGCGGAGTGCCCCAAGGGTCGGTCCTGGGGCCGGTTTTGTTTAATATCTTTATTAATGATCTGGAGGATGGTGTGGACTGCACTCTCAGCAAGTTTGCAGATGACACTAAACTGGGAGGCGTGGTAGATACACTAGAGGGTAGGGGTCGGATACAGAGGGACCTAGACGAATTAGAGGATTGGGCCAAAAAAAACCTGATGAGGTTCAACAAAGACAAGTGCAGAGTCCTGCACTTAGGACGGAAGAATCCCATGCACTGCTACAGACTAGGGACCGAATGGCTAGGTAGCAGTTCTGCAGAAAAGGACCTAGGGGTCCCAGTGGACGAGAAGCTGGATATGAGTCAACAGTGTGCTCTTGTTGCCAAGAAGGCTAACGGCATTTTGGGCTGTATAAGTAGGGGCATTGCCAGCAGATCGAGGAACGTGATCGTTCCCCTTTATTCGACATTGGTGAGGTCTCATCTGGAATACTGTGTCCCGTTTTGGGCCCCACACTAGAAGAAGGATGTGGAAAAATTGGAAAGAGTCCAGCGGAGGGCAACAAAAATGATTAGGGGTCTGGAGCACATGACTTATGAATAGAGGCTGAGGGAACTGGGATTGTTTAGTCTCCAGAAGAGAAGAATGAGGGGGGATTTGATAGCAGCCTACAACTACCTGAAGGGGGGTTCCAAAGAGGATGGAGCTCAGTTGTTCTCAGTGGTGGCAGATGACAGAACAAGGAGCAATGGTCTCAAGTTGCAGTGGGGGAGGTCCAGGTTGGATATTAGGAAACACTATTTCACTAGGAGGGTGGTGAAGCACTGGAATGCGTTACCTAGGGAGGTGGTGGAGTCTCCTTCCTTAGAGGTTTTTAAGGCCCGGCTTGACAAAGCCCTGGCTGGGATGATTTAGTTGGGAATTGGTCCTGCTTTGAGCAGGGGGTTGGACTAGATACCTCTTGAGGTCCCTTCCAACCCTGATATTCTATGATTCTAGGGGTTGTTAGGGTTGGCTGGTGTATCCTGCCTAGCCCTTACCAATTTCAGTTAATGCTTCCTCTCTTTTTCCCTCTCCTCCATCTCTTTTTGCCTTAGCTCCATCTCTTTTTGTTTTTCCTCCATAACTCTTTTGTGTGCAGCCTCAGCCCTGGCCATCTGTCTGTCATGTTCCTTTTCATTCTCCTCAGCCCGGAATTTGGCTAATTCTAGGTCCTGTTGCATAGTTTTTTTTCCCTTTGCCTGACATTTCCCCCCCCCCCCCCCGTCTCCCTTAGCTATCTGGGGGGCAGGGGTGGGGACAGCTTGGAATTTTTGGTTACTGTAATGTGACTCTTTAAAAAAAAAGAAGTAAAACAGGTTTCTGTGACTTGTCTTGGCAATATGTTAATGACCCTCCAGTGCTCACAGCTGGAGCTTCCCTCCTAACAAAAAGCCATCTGTTAGAAGCGCTTATCTGTTTGCCTTCAGGGTATCTCTCCTTCACGGCTTCCCCAGCATCTCAAAGGAGGAGGGGGGAAATCTGGCTTTTGGTTCCTAAAAAAATCCCTCACCGCTGCTCACCATGTCAAGGTTCCTTCCCCACTCTGAACTTTCGGGTATAGATGTGGGGACCTGCATGAGCTCTAAGCTCTAAGATCAATTAACAGCTTAGATCTGGTCTGGCTGCCACCACTCCCAAGCACTAATTCCCTTCCCTGGGTAGCCTTGAGAGACTCTTCACCAATTCCCTGGTGAACACCGATCCAAACCCTTGGATCTTAAAACAAGGAGAAATTAACCATTCCCCCTCCTTTCTCCCACCAACTCCTGGTGGACTCAGATCCAACCCCCTTGGATCTTAAAACAAGGAGAAATCAATCAGGAATTAAAACTGAATTTATCTAGAATGCATTTACTCTCTTCTTCTGTCCAGACGAGATCTCGTTAGGGCTGATAGTCATTAATGAAAAACCTATTTATAGACAGATGCCTCTGTCCCAGCCTCCTGCCCCTTAGTACAAGGAGCATGAGCGAACAGTTCAGGAAAAGCGCAAAGATATAAGGATACAGACAGCTCATACAATCTAATGTTAGTTAATAGGGTTAAAACATCTGCTCGATATGCAGTGACAATCAAACAAACAAATAGAATGTTGGGAATCATAAAGAAAGGGATAAATAATAAGACAGAAAATATCCTATTGCCTCTATATAAATCCATGGCATTAGCCAGCCTTCTGATGCTTGGGCAATCATGTGGGGTGGAGTGACTGGGTGGCCGGAGGCCCCCCCACTGTGTTCTTAGGCGTCTGGGTGAGGAGGCTATGGAACTTGGGGAGGAGGACTGTTGGTTACACAGGGGCTGTAGTGGCGGTCTCTGCTCCTGCTGCCTTTCCTGCAGCTCAACCATACGCTGGAACATATCAGTTTGATGCTCCAGCAGCCGGAGCATCGACTCTTGCCTTCTGTCTGCAAGCTGACGCCACCTATCATCTTCAGCCCGCAACTTGCTCGGTACATCCCGCGATTCAGCCCACCACCTCTCCTCTCGTTCATATTGTGCTTTTCTGTAGTCTGACATTGACTGCCTCCACGCATTCTGCTGTGCTCTATCAGCGTGGGAAGACATCTGGAGCTCTGTGAACATATCATCCCGCGTCCTCCGTTTTCTCTTTCTAATGTTCACTAGCCTCTGTGAAGGAGAAACATTTGCAGCTGGTGGAGGAGAAGGGAGAGGTGGTTAAAAAAGACACATTTTAGAGAACAATGGGTACACTCTTTCACGTTAAATTTTGCTGTTCACATTACACAGCACATGTGCTTTCGTTACAAGGTCGCATTTTTCCTCTTATAGTGAGGGCCTGCCGGTTTCGTGTGAGAGATCACTCACGCAGTGCCAGGCAACAGATTTTGGCTTGCAGGCAGCCATGGTAAGCCACAGTCTTTTGGCTTTTTTAACCTTCTTAACAAGTGGGAATGGTTTCAAACAGCAGCGCCCTCATTTCCCATATCAAGCATGAATTGGGTTGGCCATTTAAAATGGGTTTGCAATGTAAAAGGAGGGGCTGCGGTTCCCGGGTTAACATGCAGCACAAACCCAACTAACCCCCCTTCCCCCCCACATGCAATTCTCTGGGATGATCACTTCACCCCTCCCCCCCACCGCGTGGCTAACAGCGGGGAACATTTCTGTTCAGCAGAGCAGGAACGGGCACCTCTGAATGTCCCCTTAATAAAATCGCCCCATTTCAACCAGGTGACCGTGAATGATATCACTCTCCTGAGGATAACAAAGAGCGATAAGGAATGGATGTTGTCTGCATGCCAGCAAACACCGGGACCATACGCTACAATGCTTTGTTATGCAATGATTCCAGACTACGTGCTACTGGCCTGGCGTGGTAAAGTGTCCTACCATGGCGGACGGGATAAGGCAGCCCTCCCCAGAAACCTTTTGCAATGGCTTTGGGAGTACATGAAGGAGAGCTTTCTGGAGATGTTCCTGGAGGATTTCCGCTCCATCCCCATACACGTTAACAGACTTTTCCAGTAGCTGTACTGGCCGCGATTGCCAGGGCAAATTAATCATTAATCATTAAACACGCTTGCTTTTAAACAATGTGTAATATTTACAAAGGTACACTCACCAGAGGTCCCCTGTGTGCCCTCAGGGTCTTGGGTGAGTTCGAGGGTTACTGGTTCCAGGTCCAGGGTGACAAACATATCCTGGCTGTTGGGGAAACCGGTTTCTCCGCTTCCTTGCTGCTGTGAGCTATCTACATTACCTCCATCCTTATCTTCCTTGTACCCCGAACCCTCTTCCCTGTGTGTTTCTCCAGTGAGGGACTCATAGCACACGGTTGGGGTAGTGGTGGCTGCACCCCCTAGAATGGCATGCAGCTCCGCATAGAAGCGGCAAGTTTGCGGCTCTGCCCCGGACCTTCCGTTTGCTTCTCTGGCTTTGTGGTAGGCTTGCCGTAGCTCCTTAATTTTCACGCGGCACTGCTGTGTGTCCCTGTTATGGCCTCTGTCCTTCATGGCCTTGGAGACCTTTTCTAATATTTTGCCATTTCTTTTACTGCTACGGAGTTCAGCTAGCACTGATTCATCTCCCCATATGGCGAGCAGATCCCGTACCTCCCATTCGGTCCATGCTGGAGCTCTTTTGCGATCCTGGGACTCCATCACGGTTACCTGTGCTGATGAGCTCTGCGTGGTCACCTGTGCTCTCCACGCTGGGCAAACAGGAAATGAAATTCAAACGTTCGCGGGGCTTTTCCTGTCTACCTGGTCAGTGCATCTGAGTTGAGAGTGCTGTCCAGAGCCGTCACAATGAAGCACTGTGGGATAGCTCCCGGAGGCCAATAATGTCGAATTCCATTCACACTACCCCAATTCCGACCCGCTAAGGCCGATTTTATCGCTAATCCCCTCGTCAGAGGTGGAGTAAAGAAACCGGTTTAAAGGGCCCTGTAAGTCCAAAGAAAGGGCTTCGTCGTGTGAACGTGTCCAGGCTTAATTCGATTTAACATTGCTAAAGTCGACCTAAACTCGTAGTGTAGACCAGGCCTAAGGGTCACCCAATAGAATTAGTCAGCAGCAGATTTAAAACAAACAAAAGGAAGTATTTCTTCACAGTCAACCTGTGGAACTCTTTGCCAGGGGAAGTTCTGAAGGCCAAAACTATAACATGGTTACAATATGACCTAGATAAATTTATGGAGGATAGGTCAATCAATGGCTATTAGCCAGGATGAGCAGGGATGGTGTCCCTAGCCTCTGTTTGCCAGAACCTCAGAAAGGGTAACAGGGGAAGGATCACTTGATGATTGCCCGCTCTATTCATTCCCTCTGGGGCACCTGCCATTGTTCACTGTCGGAAGATGAGATACTGGGCTAGATGGACCATTAGTCTGCCCCAGTCTGGCCATTCTGATGTTCCTATAAAGACCATGGATGTATCTTCCCCACCCCTTCACTGTAATGCACTGTACCCCAGTCCACTCCCAGAGCTGAGATAGAACCCAGGAGTCCTGATTGGGTCTTTCTCTGCAGAGTTAGTAACAAAGTAAGAATATACATTAATATTTTAAACCTAACCAGTGTCCCTTAAGTGACTGGGCACAAGATGTCAGAACATGTTAGTATTAGAGCTGAGTGGGTTTAATATTTATTTTATTTTATTTCTTTTATATCAGAATTAGACACAGTGCTCCGGTCAGCTAATTGCTAAGCTTTCAAGATCCTAAGTAGTCCTTGGAATCATGGTTAAAGTTGCCACCCCAACCAAAATTTGAAATGGCTCCCTTATAGCTGGGTTTGGGAGGTGGAA
>NW_020698063.1:0-6348 GCF_002925995.2 Terrapene triunguis | reverse complement strand
CCGGCACGCGTGGGCCATGAGGGTGTTGGGGTTCATGAGGGTGACGAGCGGGTGCAGCGCAGGGGGCGGGGCCGGGGCAGCGCAGGGGGCGGGGCACTCACCGGCACGCCGTGGGCCATGAGGGTGTTGGGGTTCATGAGGGTGACGAGCTGGTGCAACAGGTCCGGCTGGCTCTCGAACAGCTCCGGGGTGAGCTTCTTCATCACGTCCTCCAGGTGCTCGGCCGCAAACGACGGCACCCCATACCACGTCTTGGGCTCGCCCCTGGGGAGAGCACGGGGTAAGGGGGGCAGCCGCCAACCCCACATCCCACCTCATACCACGTCTTGGGTTCGCCCCTGGGGACAGTGCCCCGGGGTCAGGGGGGAGCCGCCAACCCTCAAGTGACCCCCAATTCTGCTCCCCCATTCTCCACCCCCCGCCCCAGCCAAGGGCCCACCAGTGGAGGTAGTTGATGGAGTAGCTCCAGTGGTCCTCGATGTGCCAGCAGAAGGCGGAGAAGACCATGCCCACGTAGAGCCAGGGCACCTTCATGCCCGAGATGTCGGCATTGATGTGGCACAGAACCGACTGCTGCAGGACCGGCATCACGTTCAGGTTCCAGCCGCTGGCCGCGTACTCCTGCCGGGAGAGGGGGAATCAGAGCTCCCCACTGCCACTAGGGGGCCTGTCCCTCTAGGGGGCGCCGGCTGGCTCAGGGGGCAGGAAATGGGAGACAGGGCGTGTCCCCTCTAGGGGGCGCCGGCTGGCTGAGGGGGTGGGGAACGGGGCATGGCGTCTGTCCCCTCTAGGGAGCGTTGGCTCCCATCTGGCCCCAGGGCAGTTCAGGGGGGGCAGGGAATGGGGTACAGGCCCCTCTAGGGGGCGTCAGCTGGCTGAGGGGGTCAGGGAATGGGGCAGGGCCTGCAGGGCTCTGAGGGTGGGAAAGGCGGGTAAGGGGCTGGCTGGGGGTCCCCACCTCCTCCTCGGGGCACAGCCTCCGCTTGCTGTCGCTGATGGGGAAGCCGCTGCCGAACTCCTTGGAGTGGATGTCGGCGCCGTACTCCACCGTCACGTCCTCCTCAATGCTGTTCACCAGGCGCCAGAACTCCTTTTCCACCAGCTCCGTGGGCACCATCTGCCGGGGGGGCAAGGGTGGGCACGGGCACAGAGCCACAGCCCGGAGCCGGGCATCCGGGCTCCCAGCCCCCCGCCCTGACCACTTCGCCCCACTCCCCTCCCAGTCCTGGCTCCCAGTCCCCCCCTGCTCTAACCACTGTGCCCCACTCCCCTCCCAGAGCTGGGAGAGAACCCAGGAGTCCTGGCTCCCAGCCCCCCCTGCTCTAACCACCAGTCCCCACTCCCCTCCCAGAGCCAGCAGAGAACCCTGGCGTCCGGGCGCCCATGGGGGCACTCACGTGGACGGGCATGTTGAAGTAGTCAGCCTTGAAGGCGTCGGCCATCTCCCCAAAGCTCTGCAGCGTGTACTCCCGCGTGGCCTGCTCGAAGCCGAACGCCTCCGGGGGGCGCTTGCACTCCTGCTGGGGGGAGGGGAGTGTCAGGGCCGGGGGGCAGGGACCCCCACGGAGACTCACAGGGCCAGGGGCCTGCAGCTGGGGAAGCCAGGCCATCCCCCCGACCCCCTCAGCCCCAGGGGCCCAGCCAGCCCGGTTCCGCCCACCCCCCTCCCCCGATCAGCCCCAGGAGCCCAGCCCGCCCCCGCTCACCGCCATGACGCATTTGGGGCAGCGCCAGACTCCCTTGGGGATCTCGGGCAGGGGGGGCAGCAGGCAGAAGATGTGGTAGTTGTCGTCACAGCCGTCACACAGCAGCAGCTTGTCGTCCTCGTCCCCGCGGGCACAGATCCGGCACACGTACGAGTCGATCTGCAGGGCAGGGGGGCGTCAGGGGGCACTAAGCCTAGCGCCCCGGGGGGCACCAGCTCCCACCTGCCGCGGGGAAGGCACAGGCTGGCTCAGGGGGGCGCGTTCAGGGTCACGGATGCAGAGACGCAGCCAGCTCAGAGGTTTGGGGGGCCCGGTCAGCTCGGGGGCCCCCGCCTGCTCAGGAGGTCGGGGTGCAGCCCAGTCAGGTCAGGGGTCCCAGGCCGGAGTCCCAGCCAGTTTGGGGGGTCCTGATCCAGGGGCCCAGCTAGTTCAGGAGGGAAGTGGGGCCCAGTCATCTCGGGGGGTCCCAGCCCAGGGGCCCGGCCAGTTCAGATGGTCCCGGTCCAGGGTCCCGCCTCAGGGGCCTGGCCAGCTCGGGGGGTCCCGCCCCCCCACTTACGAACTGCGTGTTGCCGTGGCTGCGGCGCAGGCGCATGGTCATCTTGGTGCAGGGCTCCGGGCTGTGCCGCAGCTCCTCCTTCACCTCCAGGAAGGGGCGGGGCGACGCCGGCTCCGGCCGGGGATCCACCCCGGGGGGCTCCTCCTTCACCACCACCGTGGGGGGGCACTCGGGACCCTCCTTGTCTGGGGGGAAGGAGAGGAGTCAGCACGGGCCGGGCCCCCACCCCTCGCCGCCAGGCCGGGCCCCCCCTCACCTTTCTTCCGCAGGGTCTTGTCCTTGGCCACCAGCCCCAGGCCCAGCATCTTGGGGCCGGCGCCGTAGATCTGCAGCTTCTTCAGCTCCGGGTTCTTCTCGATGTCCTCTTCCGTGGGCTCCGGCTGCAGGGGCGGGGCAGAGTCAGCAGGGGCGGGGCTCCAGCTCCCCCACTCCCAACCCCCCCAGGGGAACCGGCAGCGGGGGGGGGGGGGGGGGGGGGGGGGGGGGGGGGGCCGGCCCGGAGGGCGCGGGGCGGGGGCGGGGCCGGGTGGGGGGTGCATTCCCGGGGGGGGGGGGGGGGCACAGAGAGAGTGAGGCAGGGGGTCTGGACAGACGCCAGGAACTGTCCCCAGGCCACGGGCGCTTGCTCAGCTACCAGAGGCGAGGGGCTGGGGGGGGCACTGAGGGGTCACCCCAGATTTGCAGCCAGGATGGACAAACCCCCCCCCAGCTGCTGGCAAACAGGTACAAAGAGAAGCGGAGCAGGGAGCCAGGACTCTTGGGTTCTCTGGGGGGGAGTGGGGCCTACTGGTTAGAGGGGGGAGGGGCAACCTGGGAGCCAGGACGCCTGGGTTCTCCCCCTGGCTCTAGGAGGGGAGTGGGATGTAGTGGTTAGAGCTTGTGGGCCTGGGAGCCAGGACGCCTGGGTTCTCTCCTGGCTCTGGGAGAGGAGTGGGGCGAGTGGGTCATAATACCACCTGCAAGTTTACAGGCACCAGGAGAACCCAGGAGTCCTAGCCCCCCACCCCGCTCTAACAACTGGACCCCACTGCCCTGCCAGAGAACCCAGGCGTCCTGGCTCCTCCCCCAGACCTGCGAGGGCCGGGGGGCCGGGGCACTCACCTCCTGCTGCAGCCGCTTGGCCCGGCGCCCGTAGCTGTTGAACTTGGAGGGTTGCACGGACTGGCGCAGGGGGATGCTGTGGGGCTTGTACTCCTTGTCCTTCTCCTCGCTGTCGAAGGGCCGGGCGTCACACTGCTGGGGAGACACGGGGGTTAGCACCCCAACGGCCCCCCAGCCCCAGGGGGGACGGTGGCACCAGGCGCTGGCACGGCCAGGGCGATTTCCTTGGGGCCTGGCACCACAGAGCCTGGCACAGATCCCCTCCCAGAGCTGGGAGAGAACCCAGGCGTCCTGGCTCCCAACCGCCCCCCCTCTCCCCCTCGCTAACCACTAGCCCCCACTTCCCTCCCAGACCTGGGAGAGGACCCAGGCGTCCTGGCTCCCAGCCACTCTCCCTCCACCTCGCTAACCACTAGACCCCACTCCCCTCCCAGAAGAGAGAGAACCCAGGCGCCCTGCCCACCCCCGCCAATAGGCCAGCCCCAGCCCCCCTCACCACCAGGTTGGCCCCCGACTGGTACATCTCGTAGGGGTAGATGATGCGTTCGTAGTGGGAGCGCAGCAGGGAGCCGATGTTCTTGCCGGAGGGGTAGGCGAGACGCTGGGCCACGCGAGCCCACCGCCGGTCCCTGCAGATGGCCTCGTAGCCCCCCTCCTCCAGCACCACCTGGGGGGAGAGAGCCCTGAGCCGCTGGCCCCCTCCCCCGCCCCCCGGACCCCCCCCGGTGCTGCCGGCCCCCTCCCTCGACTGCGACCCAGCCTCTGACCTGCAGCTCTGCCAGCATCCCAGGCCGACATGCAGACCCCAGCCCCGGGGCTGCTGGCACCTCTGGCCCCCAAGCCGCACCTTCCCCGGCACTGCCGGCACCCCTCCCCTGACCCACGGTGCTGCCAGTGCCCCCAGCCGGTGGACAACCCCCGGCACCCCTCCCCTGACCCACGGCACTGCCAGCGCCCCCAGCCCGTGGACACCCCCTGGCACTGCCGGCACCCTTCCCCTGACCCACGGTGCTGCCAGCGCCCCCAGCCCATGGACACCCCCCGGCGCTGCCGGCCCCCCTGCCCCAACCCGCAGCCACACACACCCCCGGCGCTGCCGGCCCCCCCAGCGCCCGCCCTACCTTGCTCAGGCTGTAGAGGTCGAGGATGCGCCGCTCCACGTTGGGGATCTTGAGCGAGGAGCCCTGGATCTCCCAGAACTTCGCAATCTGGTCTAAGTAGTTCAGCTTCACCCGCGTCTGCGCCTGGGGGCAGGGAGGGGAGGGGAGCAGTTCGCCTGGGTGTCGCCTCTCCAGCCCACGCTGCCACTCTCTAGCCCGGCCCAGCCCCCCCACAAGGACGGGGAGCCGGGAAACAGCACTGACATCGCGGGGGGCCTTTCAGGCCAAGAGCTAATGCGTCAGAGTACCACCTGGCGCGGAGATGCAGCCACCTCTGGGGCGGGTCAGTTGGGAACGGCCACACATAACACCACGCAGGGACAGCAGGGGAACAGCCACCCGGCAACCACCATGGGCACTGCCTCCCAGCTCACCTCCAATTCGTTAAGCCTCTGGATGCGTGGGGTGAACCTGAAGTTATCCACTTCCACAGCGAAGGGGGGCTGCCAGTCCTGGGGAGAGACGGGAAAAGGAGGGGGCTTAGTACGAAAGGCTGCTGGAGCAGACGACGCTGCCTTCGGACCCCCCAAGCTTCTTCCCAAGCACCGTCCGCAGGGGCAGCCCTCTGCCAACGGGTATCGCCTGATCGAACATGCCTAGCCATGCTCGGGCGCTCAGCGCCCCGGGGACGCTGGGCTGCAGGCCCCCATGGAGGGGATCGGGGCTAACACAGAGCAGGGTCCGTCCCCTCCAGTGGGGGGCAGGAGGGTGTCTGTTGCCAGGACCACCTCGCGCCTCCACGCCGGCAGGGAGGGGAGCTAAGGGAGGGCGGATGGCTGAGAGCAGACTGGACACCTCTCCCATCCCAGCCCGCTGGTGCCAGAGGGCACCTGCCCCGACCCCAGGGTTAGCACCCCTAAGGCCAGGCAAAGCTTTATCCAAAAATATCTGCATTTCCCCCGGCATGGGAATGCAGCTCCCTCTAGGGCAGGGACCAGGCAGCTGGGAACAGCCGCACATAACACTGCACAGGGACAGCTTGCCCGGCACGGAGATGCAGCCACCTCTTGGGCGGGGTGGCTGGGAACAGCCGCACAGAACACTGCACAGGGACAGGAGATGCAGCCACCTCTGGGGTAAACATATCAGTTTATAACCCTAAAATCTCTCTCCTGGCACCTGAGATCTAAGACCAAGGCTGCCCGGGTCTGCGACCAGCAGGAGCCATTCCTGGCACTCCAGTGGCCAAATCAAGCATCTTTCGGGGGGCAGGGGAGGGGACGGCAGCCAATGGTGTCAGGAGCGTTCACTAGCCCAGCCGGGCAATCGCTCCCCTCACCCCCATTTCTGAAAGGGGGGGACCCCAGCCTCTGGATCGGATGTGCAACCCAGGCAGGCAGGCGAAACCGACGCAGGCCACTGAAACTGACGCAGGCCGAATTCAAACCTATCCTTCCAATGCCCTGCACCGACCGGATCTAACCAAGACAGGGCCAGGGAGGGATGGGACAAGTGAGCTGCCCCAAAGATCCTCCCCAGGGAAGCCCCCCACTTTTGGATCTGCCCCCCCAAACCCCAGATCCCCTCCCCCAACCCAGCGAGCCCACTTGCCGGGCTGTCTGGGAGGAGAAGAGGCCAGGCCGGAGCCATCACAATAGCCCAGCTGGGAGGATGGAAGAGGAAGCCACAAAAGAAACAAGGGGGGGAGGGAGATGGGGGTTGAGGGAGGGGGCTTGTGGGTCCCATGTTGGGGGGTTGCTCCCCAGATCTCCGGGGCAGGACCTCTCTAGCTGTCAGGCCCCCACACACACTGTTTACCAGACAAAGGCTGGAGCGTGGCAGCCATATTGAACGTGTCACTGATATTAGGCATGGGGGGGGG
>NW_020698062.1:0-5800 GCF_002925995.2 Terrapene triunguis | reverse complement strand
GCCTCTCCACCCCAGAGAGATGCCTGAAAGAAACTGGAACAAAGGACTGTAACTACAGGGGTGTGAGTGATTGCTGGACCCAGACTAGGAAGGAGCTTATTGGAACATCTCTGGGGGTGAGATTTCATCTGTTATCAGTTTCTTAATGTATTAGGCTTAGACTTGCGTGTTTTGTTTTATTTTGTTTGGTAACTTACTTTGTTCTGTCTGTTATTACTTGAAACCACTTAAATCCTACTTTTTATACTTAATTGTGACGAAGTGGGGGGTTTTCTTGGGTTTTTCAGTGTTTTCCAGTGGGTTGCATGCAGAGGGAGTGGGACTCAGCGTCCCCGGGTGTTACTGGTTTAACGAGGTGAGGGGAGAGGGAGTTTGTTGTTACAGAGGACCAGAGAGGGAACTTGGGACCCCAGCCGATGGTCTGGAGGATGGATACCCCAGCGACTGGTGACCTGGCGACCTGGAGACCCAGCGCAGGAGTCACAGCTGGTTCTGGCCAGTGAGAGGACAATGGGCTGCGGAGAGAGGACCCCAGTGACCTAACCAGCCGGTTCTAGCCAGAGGAGGGCTGAGAGGAGAGGAGGCCCAGGCCACCCTGTTTACCTGGAGAGAAGACAATGGACTGAGGCGGGGCTTGGGGCCGG
Source organism: Terrapene triunguis (assembly GCF_002925995.2). Lineage (NCBI taxonomy): Eukaryota > Metazoa > Chordata > Testudines > Emydidae > Terrapene > Terrapene triunguis. Next base: position 5,156 of record NW_020698062.1, on the reverse strand, counting down.
TGACATCAGATGCCCAACTGGGAAGCAGGAGGGCTCTGGGCTGGAGAGGGGGAGCAGGCAGAGCCCACCTGCATGCAGGGGGACTGGGATGTGCTGTGCTGAGGGAGGCCAGGCCTGAGGCCCTGAGAGTTTCCTGTGCTGTGTTCAACTTTCAATAAACCCTCCTGTTTTATGCTGGCTGAGAGTCACTCCGGTCTAGAGAACAGGGTTGCATCAACCCCTTCGGGGGTGGAGGCCCAGGGGGTCCAGAGCGAGTGGACTCCCTGAGGGGGCCCACGGCGAGAAACAGGTATGCTAAGGCTCAGAGAGGTGCGGCTCCAGGAGGTGGAGGGACCAACCCCGAGAGACAGTGGACCCCCGAGAAGGGCGGTCTCACTGGAAGGGGCACCCCCCACGGACCGCACGGGGCCACGAGTGGGCACGATCTGTGAGTCCGTGACAACATGATAGCAGAGGATGGTTCGTAGCTGCATCCTGCAGACGTTTGGCTGCGAATGCCGGCACTTTGCAGTGAGTGGCTGCCAGTGGTAGAACGAGGGTATTGAACGGAACCAGCCTGGAAATGGCCTAGAACCAGCTCCGTAAGAGCGACCTGGCACGTCTGTGCAGGGACAGAGGGCTGAGCATCGGGAGGCTCACCCAGGAGCGGCTGATTGCTCAGCTTGCAGAGAATGACCAGTTTGAGGAACAGGCTCCAGACCCCAGGGGGGCTCCCGGGGTTCCCGCTGAGCCGGGGAGTAGCCATGGGGGCAGTCTGCGTAGCGACCGGGAGTGTGTCAGACCTGACTCCCCAGTCAGTACAGGGAGACCCCCGTCAGGTTCCTCCCTAGAGCTGCGGAAACTAGAGCTGGAGCTGAAAGCAAAGGAGCTGGAGGATCGGAGGCTGGTGGACAGAGAGAGAGAACGAGCGGACCATACAGAACAGAGGAAGCACGAGTTGGAGCTGGAGGAGCGGCGGGCCAAGAGGGCCTGCCGGGGGGTAAGTGAGGAAGGGCCCCGAGACGCCAGTGGTATGGGGAATCTAGACACCAAACTGCTGCCCTGGTTCGAGGAGGGGGGGATATTGATGCCTACCTCACAGCCTTTGAGAAGGCCTGTGATCTGAACCAGATTGACCCGCCTGCTGGGTCCCAAGGCCATCGAGGCGTTCAGCCAAATGGATGGTGTTGAGACAGGGGACTATGACCTGTTCAAACAGGCTTTGCTGCTGAAGTTTGAACTGACCCCCGAGGTGTACAGGAAACGATTCCGGGGTGTACGCAAGACCTCAGGTGTCACAAGGAGGTCACCAACCTGCTGGGGGAATATCTCCGCAAGCGGGGGAAGGGCGCAGGGGCCACTACTGCAGAGGACGTGTATAACCTGGTGGAGTTGGAGCAGCTGTATGACTTCTGCCCTCCGGACCTTAAGATGTGGCTAGTGGAGCGGAAGCCCAAGGATCTGCGCAGTGCAGGGGCACTGGCAGATGAGTTTGTGGACAGCAGATCGGGGGCAGGAGGGAGACCCACATCGGGGGCTCAGAAGGGGAGTCACCCAGAGACCTCTCAAAGGTGGGACTCCAGGAAGCCCAACTCAGGGGTGGCCGGGAATGCCAGAGCAGGCCAACCCCCCGCGTGGGACTTGAAGGTCCTGAAATGTAATTACTGTGGCCAAAAGGGGCACAAGGTGGCCCAGTGCCTGAAGATGAAGGAAATGGCGGCCAAGCAGAACCCGCGGGGTGTTAACTGGGTGGAAGCCCACCGGGAGGGGGCACTGCCGGTCCAGGGGGCTGCAGGCGAGAGGGCTGTGCCGGGGAAGGGGACCGCCAAGCCAGGCTAGCAGGGGAAGGCGGGACCCCAGGTCCAGAGCACCCGTACTCAATCCGCCGGGTAAGCGTGGGACAGGTCCCGGGGGACAATCGCCACATCATCCCCATTGAGGTGGGGGGAAGGAGTGTCCAGGGGTTCTGGGACACGGGCGCGGAGGTGACGCTGCCACTGTCCGAGGTGGTGGACCCAGACCAGCTAGTGCCCGATGCCTACATGACCCTGAGGGGAGTGTTCAGGCCCCCCGTCAAGGTGCCTGTAGCGAGGATACACCTGAAATGGGGGGCTAAGGAGGGACCCAAAGAGGTCGGGGTGCACAATCACCTGCCTACCGAGGTGCTAATGGGTAATGACTTGGAGAACTGGCCGGATGGCACTCTGAGTGCCGTGGTCCTTACCCGGAGCCAGAGCCAGCGAGGGACACGGGACCTCCTGAGGGGAGGGGACCGAAGCGCCGAGGGTAGGGCTCGACAGGGCTGGACCGGCGCCTCCGTCCCAAGGTGGGGAAACTGAGGCACCACCAGCCAGGGCTGTATCCTCAGACCCAGCAGCTGAATTCCAAACAGAGCTGCAAGTGGATCCCTCCTTGGAGAAACTGAGGGCCCTGGCTGGCCACGGCGGTGCAGGGTCCCAGGGGGAGGACCGCCGGGAGCGATTCCTGTGGGAGAAGGGATTTCTGTACTGGGAATGGGCTGGTTCAGGGCAAACTGAATCTTGGAAAGGAGGGAGGCAGTTGGTGGTTCCCCAGAGGTACTGCCGCAAACTGTTGTGCTTGGCCCACAATATCCCTCTTTCGGGGCATCAGGGCATCTGGCGCACCAGGCAAAGGCTGCTGCAGAACTTATACTGGCCTGGGGTCTTTGATGCTTGTCCGACAGTATTGCAGGTCCTGTGACTCCTGCCAGAGGGTGGGGAAGGCCCAGGATAAGTGTAAAGTACCGCTGAGACCTTTGCCCATCATAGAGGAGCCTTTCCAGAAGGTGGCCGTGGACATAGTGGGGCCCCTCAACAGGGTGACCCGGTCAGGGAAGAAATACATCCTGGTGATGGTAGATTTCGCTACGCGCTGCTCCGAGGCGGTGGCCTTGTCCTCTATTGAGGCAGACACCATGGCAGACACGCTGCTGACCATCTTCAGCACAGTGGGGTTCCCCAAGGAGGTCCTTACAGACCAGGGGTCTAACTTCATGTCAACCCTGCTCCAGTGCTTGTGGGAGAAGTGTGGGGTCTGACACACCTGGGCCGCAGCCTACCACCCTCAGTCCAACGGGGCGGTGGAGAGGTTCAATGGGACCCTAAAGAGGATGCTGAAAACCCTTATGGACCAGCATCCGCAGGACTGGGACAAGTATTTGCCCCACCTGCTGTTTGCATATAGGGAAGTACCCCAGGAATCCACAGGGTTCTCCCCTTTCGAGTTGCTGTACGGGAGGAGGGTGAAGGGGCCCCTGGACTTGATGAGGGCCGAGTGGGAGGGAAAAGCCTCTCCCAATGAGGAATCAGTGGTGGAGTATGTACTGACTTTCCGGGAAAGGCTCGTGGAGCTCATGGGCTTGGCTAGAGGAAACCTAGCAAGGGCCCAGAGGAAGCAGAAGGCCTGGTACGACCGCTCAGCATGTGCCTGCTCCTATGGTACAGGGGACCGGGTGATGCTCCTCATCCCCGTGAGGAAGAACAAGCTGCAAGCTGCCTGGGATGGCCCCTTCAAAGTCATCAGACAGGTAAACGAGGTGAACTATGTAGTGGAACTGTCCAACCGGGCACACAGCCACCGGGTGTATCATGTCAACATGATGAAATGGTACTGGGACAGGGAGAAGTTGGTGCTGGCTGTGTGTGGGCAGTGGGAGGAGAAGGGAGCGGATCCCCTGGTGGGACTCCTCCCTGAGGCTGGGGCTAACCCCTCGCTGGAATCAATCCCCCTCTCAGACCAGCTAACCCCTGCCCAGCAGGCAGAGATCAGAGAGGTGCTGCATTCATACCGGCAGCTGTTCTCCAACCGGCCTGGCCTCACTAACCTGGCTGTCCACCAGGTGGAGACGGGAGCCAACCCTCCCATCAGGTGTTCCCCATTCAGGGTCACTGGGAAAACAGCCCAGGACCTGGAGAGAGGGGTCGGGGACATGTTGGCTTTAGGGGTGATCCAGCTGTCCGCCAGCGCCTGGGCCTCACCTGTGGTGTTGCTCCCCAAGAAGGACGGGTCGATCCGGTTCTGTGTGGACTATCGGAAGCTCAATGTCATCACCGTGTCCGATGCCTACCCCATACCTAGGACCGATGAGATCCTAGACAAGTTTGGGGGTGCCCGGTACCTCACTACCATGGATCTTATCAAAGGCTACTGGCAGGTGGCTTTGGACCCAGAGGCCAGGGAGAAGTCTGCCTTCACCACCCCAATACAGCTCTTCGAGTTCCTGGTCCTGCCTTTCAGCCTCAAGGGGGCACCGGCCACCTTCCAGCGCCTGATGGATCAGTTGCTAAGGAGGATGGAGGACTTTGCTCTGGCGTATATTGACGATATTTGTGTCTTTAGCCAGACCTGGGAGGAACATGTGTCCCGGGTGAAGAGGGTGCTGGGTCGCAGGATGCAGGACTGACCATAAAAGCTGAAAAGTGCAAGGTGGGGATGGGAAAGGTTTCATATCTGGGCCACAAGGTGGGGGGCGGCCACCTGAAGCCAAAGCTAGCCAAGGTGGAGGCAATCCAGGATTGGCCCGCTCCCCAGACTAAAAAGCAGGTCCAGTCTTTCATTGGGATGGCGGGGTACTACCGGAGGTTTGTGCCCCACTTTAGCTCCCTGGCAGCTCCCCTCACGGAGCTGTGTAGGAAGGGAAAGCCGGACAAGGTGGTCTGGACCGAGCAGTGCCAGAGGGCTCTCCGTGCGCTGAAGGGGGCACTTATCCAGGGCCCGGTGCTGGTAAACCCGGATTTTAACAAACCCTTCCTGGTGTTCACCGACGCCTCGGACACAGGGCTGGGGGCGGTACTGATGCAAACTGATACTAAGGGGGAGAGACACCCCATTGTGTACCTGAGCAAGAAGCTGCTGCCCCGGGAGCAGCACTACGCAGCCATAGAGGAGGAAACATTTTTGCTTATTAATGGACCCAGAGTAAGTATTTAATACCTGGGGCAGCAAACAGCTGTGCATATCTCTCTATCGGTGTTATAGAGGGTGGACAATTTATGAGTTTACCCTGTATAAGCTTTATACAGAGTAAAACAGATTTATTTGGGGTTTGGATCCCACTGGGAGCTGGGTGTCTGGGTGCTGGAGACAGGAGCACTTCTTAAGCTGTTTTCAGTTAAGTCTGCAACTTTGGAGCATGTGGTTCAGACCCTGGGTCCGTG
>NW_020698061.1:0-4482 GCF_002925995.2 Terrapene triunguis | reverse complement strand
TGCATCCTCAAGCATTTAGCCCTAAAACTGCTCTGCTCTGACACATCAGTAACCAAATCTGTCCTGAAGCACAAACTGCTCATTTAAAGGTTTCAGAGTAGCAGCCGTGTTAGTCTGTATCCGCAAAAAGAACAGGAGTACTTGTGGCACGTTAGAGACTAACAAATTTATTAGAGCATAAGCTTTCGTGGGCTACAACCCACTTCTTCGGATGCATATAGATTGACACATTGAGGAGATATATATACACACATACAGAGAGCATGAACAGGTGGGAGTTGTCTTACCAACTCTGAGAGGCCAATTAAGTAAGAGGAAAAAAAACTTTTGAAGTGATAATCAAGATAGCCCAGTACAGACAGTTTGATAAGAAGCAAGTGTGAGAGTACTTACAAGGGGAGATAAATTCAATGTTTGTAATGGCTCAGCCATTCCCAATCCCTATTTAACCCTGAGTTGATTGTGTCTAGTTTGCATATCAATTCCAGCTCAGCAGTATCTCGTTGGAGTCTGTTTTTGAAGTTTTTCTGTTTTAAGATAGCCACCCGCAGGTCTGTCATAGAATGGCCAGACAGGTTAAAGTGTTCTCCCACTGGTTTTTGAGTATTATGATTCCTGATGTCAGATTTGTGTCCATTAATTCTTTCGTGTAGAGACTGTCCGGTTTGGCCAATGTACATGGCAGAGGGGCATTGCTGGCACATGATGGCATATATCACATTGGTAGATGTGCAGGTGAACGAGCCCCTGATGGTATGGCTGATGTGATTAGGCCCTATAATGGTGTCACTTGAATAGATATGTGGACAGAGTTGGCATCGGGCTTTGTTACAAGGATAGGTTCCAGGGTCAGTGTTTTTGTTCAGTGATGTGTGGTTGCTGGTGAGTATTTGCTTTAGGTTGGGGGGTTGTCTGTAAGCGAGGACAGGTCTGTCTCCCAAGATCTGTGAGAGTAAAGGATCATCTCATTTAAAGAATCAGAACGGAGACATTCCTGTTCCAACACCATTGTCTCCTCAACACGTTGGCCCCACACAGCCACTTGGTCATAGGGCTGCCTTAATTCCTTAACAACTTTTACTTCCTCTGAGACCTTCTCAAAGCTACCCACACTGGATCTTTTACAAGGAAAGTCAGTGGATCCATTCACAACAGACAATTTCTGGCTGTTAGGAACTGAAACTTCCTTGATTAAATCACTCTCACAGCCTTCAGTTGCAGGGAACTGCTTGCACAGATTACCATGAGGATTCCTTTCCCCAGGAGCTTTTCTAAGCAGCAATTCACCCCTCAGAAATTCTGCCCTTACCCTCTTCACCCAGGGCTTGCTCTAAAGGAACACTTTCCTGAGCAACAACAGACTCTGTCTGGATCTTACTTACATTTAGGATCACCTTTGGCCCATCAGGCAGATTTCTACACAATCCCCTTTCAGGCAAACCCATAGACTCACTAGATGAAAGGTCAGAAGCATTTTCCTTTCCTTTGCCACACACAAGCTTAGGATTTTTTTCCTTTTTGCTACAAGTTGTTAAACTGTCAGTAGGTACCACAACCAAATTACCTTTTTGCTCTTCTTGTGTCCTGGCTAGGGTATCGCCCTGATTAGACAGAGTTGTTACACCCTTCTCCAACCACACATGAGCAACAGGCAAAATACAAGCACCAGAATTGTCTGGTCTCTGGGATTTTGCTAAGACACTAACTGGATGCAACCTAGTTACAGTGCCATTCTCCCCAGCAGGCACAAACTTAGGACCATTCACTTCCTGGGCTTTAGTTGAATCCAGAACCCACTCTGAGACAACTGAATTACTCTCAACCATCACAGGCTGAAAGGCACCTTCTGTCTGCTCCACAGACAAAGAAAAGTTGGAGATGCATTTTCCTTTACTAGACACACAGTTTGGGATTTCATTTCCCTTGTCCCAGCACACAGGGCTGTTCACAGACAACTGCTTGGAGACTGGGGTAGCTTCCTCCATAGGCAAGTCAATACCCCTGACAGACACAGGCACATTTCCTTCACTGTCACTATTCTTCACACAGGAAACAGGTAAGGTATAGGGACACTCATCTTCCACTCTCCTTGCCTTCCCAAACTGCTGACTAGATAAAGCCATCAGCCCACAAGACTGCCTAGGCTCATCCAAAATCTTCTCGTTCTCCTCTCCCTTCGCTTGATCTAATTCCAGATTTACTTCTGAGACATTAGATAGACATTCAGAAACTTCATTCACAGCCAAACAGCTACTTTCCAAAGAAAAACTTTTGGAGAAACCCTCCATAGACACAACCTTAGGATCAATCCTCTCCTGGGCCTGGTTTGTGTTAACTTGACTGACCATAGCTTTAATATCATTTCCAATCATAATATCCTTAGGGATTGTGTCTTTTACTCCCACAACCATGGTGCCCTCAAATCCCTTCCATTTCAGGTGGATTTTAGCCAAAGGCACCCTGACAAAATACTCAGATAAGGCTACAACAGTTACATCTTCACCTGGCAAATAATCTTCCTTCCTGACAAGACTTGCTTTAACCAGAGTAATATCTGCTGCGGTGTCCCTCCATGCCATACACCTCACTCCATTAACTTCTGCACTGCTAATAAACTCTGCGTTAGTTTTTCCATATTTAGCTGTAATATGAGTTTTAAGGTCAAATTCTTCAGAGACCACAGAAACAGCATTTGCACACAGGGCAATAGAGCTGGGCTCTGTGTAGCTTGCCTGTGAGTTTACAACAACAGGGTTAGCATTGGCCGTGGCATTTGAGGTTGCTGGTTTTGGGCTGCCCTTCAGTGTCGGGCAGTCTGGTCTCATGTGGCCCAACATACCACAGTGATAGCATGTAACCTGTTCTATCCTGGGATGTGAGTTCCTACCCTCCAGGCCCCCTTGAACTCCTTTAGAAGAGTCAGGTTTACTTTTAAATCCTTCCCTCCTCTTGAACTGGGGAGAATGGTGATTAGTTTTCCCTGGGGTTTTACACCCTTCTCGAGCCCTGTTTTGGGTATGGGCATCCGCAATCTCTGCTGCCCATAGGACTGACTCAGGGTCCCTATCACACACAGCTGCTCTCACATTGTCAGGCACAATGTCTAAGAACTGTTCCAAAGTTATTAAATCCAGCAGTTTTTCAAAACTCCCATGCGCCTTGGCTCCCACAACCCACTTTTTAACAAAACCCATCAGCTTATGAGCACATTCTACAAAAGTACAATCCTTAGACATTTTAAACTCTCTAAACTTAACTCTGTAAGATTCAGGAGTAACCTTGAACCGCCTTAACACAGAATCCTTAAACCGCTCATAATCTAAGGCCTGGTCTACACTAACCCCCCAATTCGAACTAAGGTACGCAACTTCAGCTATGTGAATAACGTAGCTGAAGTCGACATACCTTAGTTCGAACTTACCGTGGTTCAGACGCGGTCCACACGCGGCAGGCAGGCTCCCCCGTCGACTCCGCGGTACTCCTCTCGCCGAGCTGGAGTACCGCAGTCGACGGCGAGCACTTCCGGGATCGATTTATCGCGTCCAGACCAGACGCGATAAATCGAACCAAGAAGTTCGATTGCCAGCCGTCGAACTACCGCGGTAGTGTAGACCTGGCCTAAGCCTTCTTGTTCCCCCAAGTCATTAAATACCTCCCTGGCTTTTCCAGTCAGTCTGGTCAGCAGGACAGGCATTCGCTGACCCTCGGGGATCCGGTACAGATTGCAGAGGGTTCAAAGGTAGACAAAAACTCCTCTATATCCTCAGTATCATTGTAAATGGGACACATCCTTTCCCAGTTTTTCTCATGGTGGGGGGGATGTGGAGTACGAGGTGGGGATGACTTTCTCCGCTCTTCCATTACTTGGAGCTGAAGTCTGGCCGTCTCCTGTTCCATCTTGCGAGTCTCCTGTTCAGCAGCGAGCAGCTCTAGATGCCCCTTACGAGCTCTCTCTTCTCGCTCATCAGCCTCCTTCTCCAATTCTGCTATTTTTTGCTTCTCCAGCAATCGAAGATCTGCTAGCTTCTGATCATGCTCAAATTGCAGCTTACTTGTCTCCTTTTGCACTCTAATTTTTTCTGCATCTTCTGTAGCCTCAGGTAAGGGCTGTGCTCTTGCCCCCTGATCACTGGCTATTAACAGATTTCTCAGTTCTTGATTTGTAGCTTTCTTTCTAAAGCTTATCCGCTTTTCTGAACACAAATTTTCCAGGGCTTTTTTGCCAAGTCCCTCATATGCTCTTTGCTCAGCCATTGCAGCAGCTCTTGAACCCACAAAACTCTCAATCCCAAAATTCAAATTTGGATAGCGTGGGATTCTGACCCAAAGCTTAATTGGGGCCGGCTTACCTGGGAATTTGAGTGTCCAGTGGACAGGGGCTGGACACTAGAGAAGGACATGATGGAGAAGCTCCAAGACAAGATTGTGCCTAGTATTAACCTGCAAGGCAAAGTAAGGACTGGCAGAGCCTTGGGCAGTTTG
>NW_020698060.1:0-4080 GCF_002925995.2 Terrapene triunguis | reverse complement strand
CTCCTGAGGTTATAGTAGCTAATTACCCTCAACACTGCTGCTGCAGTATCTTTGCTTACTAGAAGCTTAATAAAAATATATTTAGACAGAAGAGCTTGGTAACTAGCCACTCTCATCTGAAGAGTGGCAGTGGAATAATCCTTTTGGTCATGCAAGTCTAGTCTCTAAAATTCCTTATGCTTTGGGGTGGCTTTAGGATAGGATTGATGAGACTGCTTGTTAGCGGGTGTGACCACCAAGGAATCTGGAACTGGGTAGGATAGCTGAGATCTTGATGAGGGACTTGATATTGTCTGTCCCCTCACTTGGCTGTAGGAGGTAAAGGCCAGGATCTCCCTGAGGGTTTTCACTGGTTCTTGTAAACCTTCGTTGATAGGAAGGGCAATCCTTCCCGGGGCAGGAGTCTGTAAAATATCAAAGAAGGTGTGCAGGTTTTCTTGCATAATTTCCGCCTGTATTCCTAGGGAAGAAGCTACCCTCCTCATAGGGTCCTGAAAGAGCGTGAAGTCCTCTGAAAGTGGGGGAGGGGGAAGATGCTGATTCTGGAGTGATAGCTACATCTGAAGATGATGATAAAATATGAGATGGGGGAGACATCTATGGGTTCCTCCGTCAATTCTCTGTCCTCCAGAGGATCCAATACAATGGGTGCAGAGATGGCAGCAGGATCCTGGAAAGAGGTTTACTACACTGGGGGAGGAGGAGAATTTCTCCTAGAGTGTGACTATGATGGCGGTCTAGAGTCTCTCAGAACAACCCAATACCAGTAAGGCCATGGAGGATACTACATAGTCTGAACCATCCATGGTGGGGAACACCACACTGGAGCGTCCCTATAGGAAAACCAGTCCTGTTTTTTAAGTCCTGTAACCCTAGTACAAAACTGTAAGGTGGTCTAAAAGATCCTGAAGGTGCTACAGGTTCCTTTATTTCAGAGTCCGAAGAATAAATGCAGGTTTCTTCAGAATAGGGAGGAGCAGTCCCCATTGGGGTTCCAGGTGGTCTGGAAGATACACTGGGCTCCAATCAAACCGAGGGTCACGGTGGTCAGAACATCAATGATGTGATTGGTGCTGGTGGTGCTGACATAATGGATCAGAGAGATTGAGTTGTCTGTGAAGGAACCGATACACTGGAACAGGTACGTGTATTGGTGCCGACAGGGCCAAGGCAGCCTGGATCCAGGTAGGGTGACCAGATGTCCCGATTTTATAGGGACAGTCCCGAATTTTGGGTCTTTCTTATATAGGCTCCTATTACCCCCTACCCCCTGTCCTGATTTTTCACACTTGCTGTCTGGTCACCCTAGATCCAAGGCCGCCCAGAGGTGGGGGCAAGTGGGGCAATTTGCCCCAGGCCCCGCAGGGGCCCCCACGAGAATATAGTATTCTATAGTAATGCAACTTTTTTTTATGGAAGGGGCCCCCAAAATTGCTTTGCCCCAGGCCCCCTGAATCCTCTGGGCGGCCCTGCATCAGGTAGAAAATGGAAGGAGGACCTTGTAAGGGTGAAGACATCGGTTTCGACAGCCTCCAAGGAGCCTGAGTTAACTGTACTGCCTCAGATGGAAATGGTGAGTATTTCGATTTGTGATGTCTCAAACAAGTACTGGAGAACTTACTAGAAGACTTTCTAGGAGAAATCCGAGACTTTGTGTGCTTGTCAGCATTGGAATGCCTGGAGAACTTCAAAAAGGTTGATAGTGAAGAGTGACATTTCTCTCCACACTTATGCCTTGAATCAGAAGCAACTGGAGGAGCTCTCCTCATTGATTCCAAGTCCTCTGCCTTGGGGTATGTCTACACTACAGGATTAATCCGAATTTAGATAATTCGAATTTGGGAAACAGGTTGTATAAATTCGATTGTGCGCGGCCACACTAAGCACCTTAATTCGGTTTTAAACCACATTAATTCGGTGGTGTGCGGCCACACTACCCCATTAACTTAAATACAGTAATTCGGTGGTGTGCGTCCACACTAACCCTAATTCGAATTAACAAAATCGATTTAGGCTCTACTCCGTTCGTCGAGGTGGAGTACAGAAATCGATTTAAAGGGCCCTTTAATTCGAATTAACTGGCTCTGTAGTGTGGACGGGTGAAGGGTTAATTCGGATTAAGGCAGCTAAATCCGAATTAAAGTCCTAGTGTAGACCAGGCCTTGTGGTTGGGGCTTGAGTCCAATGAGGGACGCATTGCCTCTTTCATAAGGTGAACTTTGAGGCAGAAATCCTTTTGTTTCTTAGTCCTGGTAGGGAAGGAGTTACAAATATGGCATCTGTCCCCCACATGGCCCTTGTGACAGTGTACCCCATAAGGCTTTATGGGGGGGTGCTTATAAATGTATGTATGATATAACTGGAATAGGGTTTTGCTACATATGCCATGTAACATATCTATGTAAAGGTTACGATCTACTGGTTATGTTCATCCTAGTTGTATGCAGGCACCATTTGTGTTTTCAAAGTTATGTATACTTGCTTGATTTCTAAGTAAGCTTTGTGAGGCATTTGGTCAGCTTCTTTAGGAAGGTATTCGCAAAGTTAAGTACCCGATCAGGAAGCATGTGGGGAACAATGCATCTTGGAATGCTCCAATCCACATAAGATGTCTTCTTGGAGACATACAAGATACCATGTGGACAATGGCTTCTGCCTGTAAAGACTGTGAGTCATGCATGGACATGTGACTTGCCCAGGTGACTCCAGAACTCCATCTTGGAGCTGGACTTTGCATAGGAATGAGGAGTGGGGTCTCCACCCACAAGAAAAAGTCTATTTAAACCCGTGGGAGACCCCTCCATTTTGTCTTCAGCTGGCTAAAGAAGGAGCCTCTCCATCCCCTCAGGATACTTGAAGGAAACTGGAACAAAGGACAGTAACTACAGGGGGTGTGAGTGATTGCTGGACCCGGGCTAAAAGGAGATTAGCCTGTAAAAGGGAGAATTCTGGAACTGGTGAGGAACTTATCTGTATTTAGTTTGATTAGACATAGATTTGTGCATTTTATTTTATTTTGCTTGGTGACTTACTTTGTTCTGTCTGTTACTACTTGGAACCACTTAAATCCTACTTTCTGTATTTAATAAAATCACTTTTTACTTATTAATTAACTCAGAGTATGTATTAATACCTGGGGGAGCAAACAACTGTGCATATCTCTCTATCAGTGTTATAGAGGGCGAACAATTTATGCGTTTACCATGCATAAGCTTTATACAGGGTAAAACGGATTTATTTGGGTTTAGACCCCATTGGGAGTTGGGCATCTGAGTGCTAAAAACAAGCACAGTTCTGTGAGCTGTTTTCAGGTAAACCTGCAGCTTTGGGGAAAGTAATTGGCAAAGTAACCTCCCACCCCGCCATAAAGGTCTCCCCCTTGCTCTCACAGAGATTGTGGAGCACACAGCAAGCTGATAAAACAATGGGGATATTGGTTTCGCTGAGATCACAGCGAGTCAGTAAGCTTCTCCATCTCCCCTTGAGACGGCCAAAAGCACACTCCATCACCATTCTGCACTTGCTCAGCCGGTAGCTGAAGAGTTCTTTTTCAGTGTCCAGGGCGCCAGTATAGGGCTTCATGAGCCAGGGCATTAGCGGGTAGGCTGGGTCCCCGAGGATCACTGTAGGCATCTCCACATCCCCAAGAGTTATTTTGTGGTCCGGGAAGTAAATACCTTCCTGCAGCCGTCTAAACAGGCCTGAGTTCCTGAACACGCGAGCGTCATGAACCTTGCCCGGCCATCCGATGTTGGTAAAACGTCCCCTATGGTCCACCAGTGCTTGCAGCACCATAGAAAAGTAGCCCTTTCGGTTGATGTACTGGCTGGCCTGGTGGTCCGGTCCCAGGATAGGGATGTGAGTTCCATCTATAGCCCCACCGCAGTTTGGGCATCCCATCGCGGCGAAGCCATCTATGATGACCTGCGCGTTTCCCAGGGTCACTACCTTTGAGAGCAGTACTTTAACGATTGCGTTGGCTACTTGCATCACAACAACCCCCACGGTAGATTTGCCCACGCCAAAGTGGTTCGCGACTGACCGGTAGCTGTCCGGAGTTGCAAGCTTCCAGAGGGCTAT
>NW_020698059.1:4249-12425 GCF_002925995.2 Terrapene triunguis | reverse complement strand
TGTGAGGGGTAGTGGTGGGGAGTTGGTACTATGCATGGGGGGGTTGAGGGGAGGCAAGGGTCTGGCACTGTGGGAGGAGTGCAGGGGTTGGCACTGTGTGGTGGGCCGGGTGGAAGTGGGGGTAGGGGGCTTTGTTTGCCAGCTGTACATGGGATGCAGAGCGGTGGAGGTTGGGGTGTGGCTGGGGCTGTGCAGTGAGATGTGGGGCCTGTGGTGGGGGCGGTACAGTGCCCAGCGCAGCTAGGGGGCATCCTCGGGAGGCAACAGCATGATGTGACCAGAGGGAGACGGGCGGTGATGGGGCCATGTGGGGCTTTCACAGGAGCAGCAGGGAGGGGGCTGGAGGGGGCTGGAGATGGAGCTGAGGGGCATGCTGGGAAATTGGGCCATGGATGGGAGCTGGGATGGGGGTGGAGGGGACGGAATCTGGCTACTCCTTTCCAGGCCAGCCCCGATCTACCATCCCTCTCCTCTCTCCTAGGGGCTGACGTGTGCATCAGGTTCATCGAGCCTCAACCCAGGTGCCACCATGGCCTCCCAGACGCACCCCCTGCATCCCCCACCTCCCTGCCCTACTTCCAATGGCAGCACGGGGGCCAGAGGTGGGCAGCTGGCGGGCAGCCCCAAGACAGGTACGTGCTGGTGGGGAAGGGAAGAGTAGAGGGGGGCTGGGATGGAAAATTACAGAGCTAGGGAGCAGCTCACTTGAGTGATGGGCACCAGGGAACAAGGAGCATGACTGAGTTCAGAAAATGCCTGGGAGTGGGGAATGGGAAACGGGACCTTTCCCCGCTAGGGGACACCGGCTTCGATCCTGCCTCAGACTGGCTCTGGGGGTGGGAGATGGGACATGGGGCCAGGCTCCCAGTTGCTTTTCAGGGGTCCATCTGTGAGACAAATTTGAGTTCTCAGCCTGGTGTCACCCTCACAACCCCCCAGCACTGAGCATCTGTCAGCGCAGGCCCTGGAGAGCCATGTCCACCCCAGAGCGGCCAGTCTGGAGAGTGGGGTTGCCTGGGCTGTCCCTGTTGGGGCGCTGACCAGAGCAGTGCCTGCTCCGTGGGGTGCGCTGTTGGTGCTTCTTTGCCATGTGGTTGGGCTCTGAGATGGTCTCTTTCTCTCCTCCAGCTCCAGGTGACACTCGCCTGAAGCCGCCGGTCGGGCCCAAACCCCGCACACTGCCCAAACCGGCTGTACCAGCCAAGCCCTGCACCCCGCCGCCATCCCCTGGGTCGCGGCCCCCCCGCCTCGAGTTCCCCTCTGCCGAGAAGATCAACCTGCTGGCGGGTCCCAAGCCGTACGGTGGCAGCAGCACCGCCCTTAAACGCCTGTCCTTCGGCCTCAAGAGCCCCCCGGCGGAGACCTCCAATGTGAAGGGGGCACCGCCACCCGCAGCCAGAGCCCTGCCCTGTACCACAGAAGAGAGATCGCCGGATCCTGTGACGCCCCCTGCTGGCGGGCCCCTCGGAGTTCTCAAGGGCGCTGCACCGTTCAAAGTGAAGCCGGTGCCGGTGGTGGCCAAGCCGGAGCGCTTCCCCGGAACCACGGTGGAAGAGATCTTGGCCAAGATGGCACACCCCCGCAAAGAGGGGCCGGGCAGTCCCGACCTGGCCTGGGGCCGGCGCTCAACCTTCAGCCCTGACAGCAGCTCCCGCTTCAGGCCCAAAAGCTATGCCGCCTTCCGGAGACAGCCTAGCGCCGAGGGAGGGGAAGGTGACGCTGTCGCCCCTGGCTTTGAGGCCTCCTGGGAATCTGGGCTCCCGGAAGCTCAGGAGAGCAGAGCGTCCTGTGGGGACAAGCCGGTCGCTGGCAGGACGAAGAGAGAAGGAAGCCCGAGTCCCATTGGAGAACGCCCACCAGAGCCCCCAGACGGAGAAGCAGAGAGAGACCCTGGCACAGCCTCCAGGAAAAGGTGAGGGGCTGATGTGCAGGGGTGGGGCTTGCAGGGCATTGTGAGTAATGGCCTTGTCTGTTCTGGGGAATGGGCAAGGTGTGCTGCACTGCATTGTGGGTAAGAATCTGGCAAAGGCGCTAGGATCTGGTGCCCGGTCTTCCCCCCAGGAAGTGGAGAGGAAGCCAGAAAGGGGATTGTTACGTGGTGCTTCCTGGATGTAGAGGAGAATCCTAGAGGCACCCAAACAGCTCTTTGGCACCTGTATAAAATCACCCCTGTAGTTAGATGAGTGCAGCTCTGCATATGGACAAGACCTTAACACCTAGTGCAGAGTTAACCTGTGGAACTCCTTGCCACAGGATGTGGCTGAGGTAACAAACTTGGCACAATTCCAAAGGGAGTGGATATTAGATAATTGTAACATGTCCACAAGGCCTTGGTTTATTTTGAGTTGGTTAGGAACACGGTTAACCTAAACCAAAATAAGCCACTCAGTAAGGGTCCACATGGCAGGACTGTGCGCTTGGTTTAATTAAACCAAGGTGAGTTGACAGTAGATGGGGCCCGGGACATGTTCCCAGTTCCCGAGAGCTGGCAGTTTGAGACCCACAACGTGGGGGTCCATGGTGAGAGCGCCGGGTAGGAAGGATCTCTGGAGAAATGTTTGGAAGAGGAGAGTGGACCAGGAGCATGATCCAGGTGCAGGGGGCACCGGGCTGGTGTGGGAGATGATGGGAGAAGATCAACTGTGGGCAGGTTGGTGAGGTTCTGACAGGCCTTGGATGTAAGGGTGAGGGGTTTGTAGTAGAGAGAAGAAGGGGCCATCAATGGAGGTAGGAGTTGAACGGGATACGACTGTGGAGTTAGAGAGGACAAGGTGGATCCTGGTGAAGATAAGTGTCGAGCTCTTCTAGAGAGCTTTAAATCCATAGATTTCAAAGCACTTTCCCAAGGAAGTAGGTATCGTTCTCCCCATTTTACACATGGGGAAACTGAGGCATGGGGAGGGGCCATCCAAAGCACCCAGCAGCAGAGCCGGAAATAGACCCCAGGAGTCCGGAATCCATATACCCGCAAGGAATATTTTAGTTGGCAGGATGTTCTGGAGACTAACCCCCCATTTCTCCGTGTGTTCTCTCCCTCAGTGGCTCCTTCCCGGCCGGCGCCAACTGCGACGGGGACCAGTCCGGACGCAGGAAGCCGCCATCCCCCCCTGGTGTGAGTTCTCGGCTCGCCCCCTCCAGCGTGGCAGCTGCTCTGCTCAGTGCTCTCCTTCCGGGCTCTCCTGTCTCCTCCTGGGCTCCCTCTCTCTGGGGTGCGTGTCTCCTCTCCCTTCTCTGCCAGCCCTAGGGCGCCAGCTCCTGCAGCTGTCCCAGGAAGTGAGGCCACGGGAACCCAGGCGTCCTGCATGGCACCATGGGTCCCCCACCCATAGGCTCCTAGGCCAATGCTGTTTTATCTTGCCCAGCCCCGGGGAGCGGGGTGGACACACGAGACCAGGCCAGCCAATTGAATCAGGGTCTCCTGAGGGGGGCGCTCCCCCCCCGTGGCAGCAGCTCCCCCCGGCCCGGGGACTCAGAACACGGCACTTGCTCTCAGCCCGGATGCCTGCGCCCAGGAGGGAGCAGCCCTGACTCACCACGTTGGGCTCGCTGACCTGGCAGGTATGCGGCAGGCGGGCGGTTCCCGGCCCCACTGGGCCCTTGGCCAAACTCCTAGGCAGGGAAAGGGAAGGCGGGGCGGGCACGCCCTCTCCCCCGCCCCCCCAGCCACTCCTCTCAGGACGCGGGGGAGATAGCCAGGAAAAGGTTAACCATTAACTCCCTTTCCCTGGTGGGGGCGGAGTGAGGAATTGACCCTCGGGCCCCCTTCCCTTCTCTCTGGTGGGGGCGGGAGCATCTGACCCTCCTGCCCTGGAGCTGGGGGTCTCCAAAACCCTGAATGCCACTCTGCAGCCATATGGCTTGATACTTCCTGCTTGCTTTTTCCTCCTCCTCCTCTCTGCCTTCATCTCCCTGCCATGGGGCTCCCCGCAGTGGGGAGGGGGAGGGCACCCTAGATCATGGGAGGCTGCAGCTGAGGCTAAGCTAGGGAGCTGGGCGTGAGGCAGGAGTGGGGCTGGAGGGGTCGCCTGAGCACGAAAGGTGGGACCGGGTAAGGGACAGGGCCGGGCAGCAGCCCCCCCCAAGGGAGATTGGGATCCAGCTGGTATGAGTGATGCGGGGAACATCCTTGATGCCTCCAGTGAGATGCTCCCCAGGGGGAAGGGAAAGGGGGACCCGGGCAGTGGAAGTCGGGGCATCTGGGGGTCAAGGGTGGTTCATGGGTGGTGGAGGTTGGGGCTGTCTGAGGGATGGGGGGAAGCCCCAGGCGGTGTGGGTTGGGGGAGGGGGAAGTCCTGGGGGTTGGGGGCAATCCGGCGGGGAGAGCCCCAGATGCTGGGGGTCGGGGCGGGGGAGGAAGCCCTGGGAGCTGGAGGTTGAGGGCTGTCTAGGGACGGGCGGAAACCTCATGAGCTGGGGGGGGGGTTAAGCTCTGGAGATTGGGGGACGGGGGGCAGCCCTGGGCACTGGGGGGGAAGGTCTTGGCGATGGGGTTCAGGGGCCATCCAGGGGATGTGGGCAGGGACACTCCAGGTGCTGGGGGTCGGGAAGCGTCTGGGGATGGTGTTTGGGAGCTATCCGGGGGGAGCCCCCTCGGTCCGGGGCGTGCGTGGATAATGACTCTGATCTCCCGTTCTTCTCACAGTTCTCCTTGGCCCGGACCTGCCCCATCCCCGTGGCTCCTGCTGAGCTCCCCTTTGGGGCAGCCCCCGACACCTCTGCTGGTCTTGCCCGGGCCCCCGGGGCCCCCATCCTCCCTGCCGAGCATCCTGCCTCAGCCCCGGGGTCCCCCGCTGTGCCTGCCGAGCTCCCCACCCTTGGTTCCACCCCTGCCCTCACTGAGCTCCCCTCCAAGGTCGGGCCCACCTTCCCAGGCACCCCCGAGTCTCTGGCTAAAATCCCCATAGGGCTACTCCCAGCACCCGATGCCACAGACATTCCAGCTGAGCCCTGCCGCAGAATCTCCCGCTCCCTGAGGTCTCTGGAGGTTCCTGGTGAGGGGTCCCCACCTCCGTCCGGCCTCCCTGCAGGCCTGGCACCAGGCATTCCGGATGCCTCCACAGAGCTCCCCCACAGCCCCCCTGCAGAGCAGCCCCTGGCACCAGGCCCCCCTGATGCCCCTGCCAGGTTCCCCCACAGCCCACCTGAAGGGCAGGCCCTGGCACCAGGCGCCCATGATGCCCTCACAGAGCTCACCCACAGCCCCCCTGCAAGGCGGGCCCTGGCACCAAGCCCCCCTGATGCCCCTGCTGAGCTGCCCCCCAGAATCACTCACTCCCCAGGGGCCCCCGAAGCTCCTGTTCCATCCCCAGACACCCCCAATCTGTGTCCTAAGCTCCCCACCAGAGTCTCTCGGTCTCCGGGGTCCCCCGATGGACCCACTGAGTCCCTGGTGTCCCCGTACAGCCCCCCATCTCCTGAGCGGGGCTCCCCTTCACCCCTCAGCAATGCGGAGCCATATGTGGGGCCTGCGCCAGCGGACGAGAGCTCCCAGTGCCCACAGCTGGGGCTACGGCGCTCCTCAGACGGGGTGGTGCAGCTGCCAGACAAGGGGCTAGGAATGGGAGTGCTGGGGGGCTCCCTGGCTGCCCTGCCTCGGGGAGGGCCCCCCCCACTCCGGGCCACCCCTGGAGGGCGAGTCCAACTGGACCCTGTCGCAGTCGTTCGAGTGGGCGTTCCCATCTCGGACTGCAGAGTGGGAGCCCCCCAGATCCCCCATCAGAGAGGCGGATGACTCCGGCCTCTCTGAGCAGGGGGACTCGGATGGGGAGGGCCCGGCCCGCGCCCCCAAAGGGTCTGAGGAAAGGAGCAGCTCAGAGAGGCTGAGGGCGGGGGAACTCAGCGCTGCCCTGGATTGGCAGGACGCTGAGGCTGCTGGGAGTTCTGCCCACCTAGATGGTGCCACGGGGGCCCCATGTGATCAGGGAGCAACTGAGGTGGGGGGCCTGGAGGCCACATGTCCTGGAGGCCCCGTGGCACAAACGGAGCCGCCCGTGACTGAGCTGAAGGGCCCTGCAGTGGTGGATGAGGCGGGCACTATCTGGGAGGAGCAGGGCAGGCCACTGCTGGGTGCCCCCTTGCGGCTGACCGAGCCGAAGCCAGGCCAGGAGAGAGCCGCCCCCATTCTGTTGTCTGATACTCCCCGGCCAGCTGGTGCCGACCGATGCCAGGAGGACAACTTGGTGCTGGGCCTGGCGCCGGCGGGGAGCTGCCAGGAGGGCCCGAGGCCGGGCGAGGCGGGTCCTGAGCCGCATCCCAATGCGCGCTGGTTGGATGAGCTGCTGGCATCGCCCCCGCCCAGTGCTGATGAGACCAAGCGAAAGGGCACACCTGAGCCCAGGGACCCTGCAGGGCCAGAGGTAAAGGAGGGGTGACCGTGTGCAGGAGGGAAGGGGGAGTCTCTTGGCACCAGTGGGGGGTGCTAGGAGGATTTCGTCTCCTCAGTGTGTCTCTCTCCCCAGGGTGAGTGTGGGGGAGGGGTGTCTCCCGAGGCCCAGCAGGGAGCGCTCTCCCCAGGGGGAGGGGGAGGGTCTCATTGTGGATACAGTGCCCTCTGCTGGATCTGGGGGATGTGTGTGGGGGCATCTCCCAGGGTATGTGGGTGAGGGTAGGCATATCCCCAGGCCCCACAGGGGGCGCTGTCCCGAGGGGGAGGGTCTCATTGTGGATACAGTGCCCTCTGCTGGATCTGGGGGATGTGGGTGGGGGTAGGCATATCCCCAGGCCCCGCAGGGCGCACTGTCCCCAGAGTGAGTGTGGGGGAGGCGAACGCCCTCCTCTCAGCCCATCCCTGGCTGTGGCAGCGGAAGGGGTTAACTCCCTGCTGGGGCGAGGGGTGGGGGTTCTCCACTGAGCAAGCTGGGCTGAGCTCCGCAGGGCTGGGCATTGGCTGCTGGCGGAGTGTGCAGAGCAGTCAGACAGGTTGGGCAGAGGCAGAGGAGCGTGCTGGGGCGAGCTGGGACAGGGAGAGCCGCTGAAGGCAGCAGTAGAGCTGGCCTCTCCCGGGCTATCCTTCTTGGGGTGCATGGGGTGGCCTGCTACAGCCATGGCCAGGGAGGCTGGTGGGATGTCTGTCCTGGAGCGACTCTTGGCTAACTTGGAGCTGCGGGACGAGGCTGGGCGTGCTCGGCACATGAGTGAATGGAGCGCCCCCTGTCCGGCTGTGAGTACAGACGGTGCTTCCGACAGCATCGGAGTGGGGGGACCCGGGGGACCTAGGAGACCTTGTTCCTCTGGCCGCCCGGCTGGGCTGGGTGGGGGGTTCAGATTGGCTGGGGCTGCCCAGTGAGCTCACTCCCCCCAAGTGCTGTGGCAGAAGGGGGGTCCCTGAGAGCAAAGGGCATTGGGCCAGGATCAGAGGGGCTAGTGAACTGGAGACCTCAGGAAGGGCGAGTCTCCTGCCTGTCTTGCTGGGCGGAGGTGATGCTCAGGAGTGGAGGGTAACCCGGGACCCCAATGCCGCAGCTGTGGGGGATGTGCCCCCAAGAGACAGATCCCCTGGAATTTTGCCTGCCTCGCATACAGCCTGGCCAGTTTGGGATGGAGGAGTTGATGCTCTCAACCCCCCCAATTCTTGCCTCTTTTAACCCTATTCTCCTCCTCCCCTCCCAGGATCTCCTCGGCTGGTCGCGGAAGGATCTGTGCAGCGAGTTCGGCATCAGAGGGGCCCACCGGGCCGGTGAGTTTGGCTGGGCCACCGAGCCCGGCACGGGGAAGACAGACTGGCCCAGCAGTTACAGAGCCAGTGAGACGGAGCAGGATCGGGAGTTTGGCACTGGCACACAGGACTGGAGCGGCTCATACAAAGAGACGGAGCTGCTGGGCGATTCCAGTGTGGGGCACGGAAACTGGCCCGACGCCTACGGCATTGGGGACGGCTGCCGGAAGGAAGGGGAGTTCAACTCCGGCAACCCAGACTGGAGCAGCCAATACAACACTGGTGGTGCTGACAGCCCGGATGGGGAGTTCGGTACCAGGAAACTGGACTGGACCAGCACCTACGGCATTGGGGACAGCACCCAGCAGGATAAGAGGTTCAGTACCGGCAAGCCAGACTGGACTCCTGAGTATAGTGTCGGTGATGCAGCCCGGCAGGATAGAGAGTTTGGCACCGGCAAGCCAGACTGGACCCATGAGCCTGGTGTCGGTGATACAGCCCGGCAGGATAGAGAGTTCGGCA
>NW_020698059.1:0-4239 GCF_002925995.2 Terrapene triunguis | reverse complement strand
AGCCGGATAGAGAGTTCGGTACCAGCAAGCCAGACTGGATCAACATGTACGGTGCTGATACTGACCAACAGGATAGAGAATTGGGTACCAGCAAGCCAGACTGGACCCACGAGCATGGTGTCGGAGATACAGACCAACAGGATAGAGAGTTGGGTACCAGCAAGCTAGACTGGACCCGTGAGTACGGGATCAGTGATACTGACCATCGGGGTAAGGAGTTTGGTGCTGGGAAGCCAGCCTGGACCCAGGAGTGCAGTGTCAAGGCCAATGGGCAGGGTAGAGAGTGGACCTGCGAATATGGTGTTGACAATACCACCCCGCAGGACAAGCCAGATTGGACCCGCGAGTTCGGTGTTGGTGATGGTGCCCGGCAGGACAGAGCTTTCAGCCCTGACAAGCCAGCTTGGCTTGGTGAATATGGCATTCACCATACAGACCGGGAGAGTGCCTTTGGCTCTGGTGTTGGAGACTCCGACAGCACGGCCCAAGAGCCTGATGCCAGGAAGCCTGGGTGGAGTGGCACCGACTGGCAGGAGAGCAAGTTCCCCTTCGCTAGGAGGGATTGTGCCAGTGATTTCAGGATCAGAGGAGCTGAGTATGAAAGCCAGTTTGGCGTCATTGGGACTGAGCGGACGGGTGGCTTTGGCTTGAGCGCTTTGGAACCATCTGGTGCCGTCGGGACCCTGGGTCCAGCGGAGCGTGGAGAGAGCCGGACTGACTGGGCGGGCTATACCAGGACTGTGGACCTGGATGAGCCAAGAGAGGCTGGTGTGGGGCAGTCCGACTGGGCCCCAGATCTAGGCCTCAGTGGCACAGATCCCTCTGTCAGCCTGGGAGCAATCAGTCCTGAGGAGCCTAGCGGGGGATGGATGGACTGGACAAACGAACTGAGCGTGAGCAGCATGGATCCCTCCAGCAGTCTGGGGGCGGGGGGCTCCGATACACCCAGAGAGCCTGGCGTGGGGCAGCCAGATGGGGCCAGCGACCTTGGCCCGGGAGGCCCGGCCACAGCCAGTGGCTTCGAGAGCGTGGGCCCGGCAGAGACCAGAGCGAGACAGACTGACTGGAGCCGTGAGCTCGGCTCTGGGGATGAGGGCTCCGCTGAGACCAGGGAGGCTGGAGCAGGGCAGATGGACTGGGCCAGCGAGGTCGGGATCGTACATGGGAAACAAACCTATGCCACAGCCATGGCTGGCTTGGAGCCGCATGGAGACAGGTGAGGGCTGCGCTGGGTGTATGAGGTTTGGGCTGAAGTGTAGGGTGCTCCATCCTGGCCTTCACTGCTCATCAGAGCAGCCGGTGACCCACCTAGGCTGCGGTCCGGTCTCAAACAGTAGCTGTTTTCAGTGGGGCAGAGGGGAAGGGGGGAGATCTCATCCCGATCCCAGTGTGGGGCTGTTTAGACAGAGTACTCTCATTGTGGGGATCAGCACCGCTGTGCTTGCCTAAATGGCCGATGCCTGTTTGCTGCTGAGCTCATTGCTCTCAAACATCCTGCAGCAGCGAGTTCCACTGCTTAACGCCTCCTCTCCTTGGGGATGCCTCCCTTGGACTGCCACCCAGCATGGTCATGCGCCCCCTCATGCTGGCTTGCATTTGCCCACCACCTATGGACCCTCTCCTTCCTCTCCTGTTACTCTCCTTGCTTCGGCACCTTGGCTTTGAGTCAAAGCTACCGTAGCCACAGGAACATTCCTGTTTGCATCTTAGTCCCCTTTCTTGCTGGCTCAGCTGGGCTTGAATTTGAGCTGCCTGTGGCCCTGCCAGGAGCTCTGCTGTTCACCCACAGCCCGTTAGTTCAGGGCTGTAGGTGGCTACCCAGGCAGGAGGCGCTGCCCCACCCGCATGTCTCAGGGCAGTTTTTATTCTTCAGCATAGGCAGGACGTCCGCCCAGAGAGTCACTCCTCCGCCTGCGCTGGGCTCCAGCGCCGAGACACTTCCCTCCCATCTCTGTGTGCTGAAAGGAGGGTACTCACCTCCGTTTAGTCCCCCTGAATCAAAGCCCAGCTCCCTTCCCGGTGAGCTCCACCAGCCCGGTCTAGAAAACCCCTTTCCAGTTGGCCCTGAGAGTTGACCAGGAGTGGCCAGACACAGGACCCCTGGCCCAGGTGGGCAGGCTGTTCCTTACAACACACCTTCGATTGCGTCTGTTGAATTCCATCTGTCGCTGGGTTTCCTGACCTTGGGTGAGTGGCCTTGGCCATCCAGTAGCTTCGTCTCATTGGCGAATGTTGCCACCCATCTATTTTCTCCTCCCCAGTCCCTTGTCCAGTGTGTAGTCTATGGTGCATCAGGCCTGCGGGACTTTCTGCCACTAGGTTCCTCGTGCTAGGAGAATGGGGCGTCCATTCTTACGGTGCTTCCTGTTTTAGAATCCAAGATAGTGCTTCCCCTCCCGCCTCGGCTCCCATATTCTTAGTAGACTCCAGTGTGGGGTCTTTTGTCTAAGCCATTCGGGCAGGTGTCGGCAACCTTTCAGAAGTGGTGTGCCGAGTCTTCATTTATTCACTCTGATTTTAAGGTTTCGCGTGCCAGTAATACATTGTAACGTTTTTAGAATGTATTTCTAGACGTCTCTTTCTAGAAGTCTATAATATATAACTAAACTATTGTTGTCTGTAAAGTAAATAAGGTTTTTAAAATGTTTAAGAAGCTTCACTTTAAATTAAATTAAAATGCAGAGCCCCCCAGACCGGTGGCCAGGACCTGGGCAGTGTGAGTGCCATTGAAAATCCGCTCGCGTGCCGCAGGTTGCCTACCCCTGCATTAGAGCCACTGAGCAAACTCATCAGCCCAACCGGAAGTGCCTTCAAGGGACCTCCTTCCCAGGTGCTCGGTGCTTTCTGAGAACTGAGCCCCTTTAAGCTGTCTCAGATTGGTCCCCCCAAAAATGGAGGCCCCCCCAAATCATTAACCACTGTGGAAATTGGAAGCCACTGTGATTGGGGCAGTTCTCTGGCCTGTTTCATCTCCCAGATCCTAGTCACCTGAGCCCTCATCAAATGACACATTCAGAGTAGATGGGAGGGCCACACTTTGAACAGCTGCAACAGATGGCCAAGGGAGGGAGTGGATATTTCCATCCCTTGATGTCTTCAGATGAAGCCTGGAAGACATGCGTGAGCCAAACACAAGTTACTGAGTTCAGGATGGGGGTAACTGGGTGTGTTATGCAGAAGGTCGGGCTAGATGATCGATTGGTCTCTTCTGGCCTTCATGCCTATGGAAGGGGGAAGTTCCAGAATTGGGGGTCCCTTGCCAAGAACCCTTCCCCCCCCCCCCAGCTGTTGTTTACTTTGTGCTTTTCCCCACTGGGTGCTGTCTGAGGGCTGATCGTCAGCAGCGGCCTCTCGTCTCAGAGGAGAACACAGGCAGGTAGAGGGAGGAGAGCGAAGCCAACATGTTGGAGCAGAGTGGGGGGGTAGGACCCAGATCGGTGTCCCAGCCACATGGCCTATCTCTCTGCACGGGAGCCGTGCTGCTTTGGAGACATCGCGTGTGCCGTGGCACTCCCCTTAAAGCAGTGGTTCTCAAACTTTTGTACTGGTGACCCCTTTCACATAGCAAGCCTCAGAGTGTGACCCCCCCTTATCAATTAAAACCACTTTTTAATATATTTAACACCCTTATAAATGCTGGAGGCAAAGCAGGGTTTGGGGTGGAGGCTGACAGCTCGCGACCCCCCATGTAATAACCTCATGACCCCCTGAAGGGTCCTGACCTCCAGTTTGAGAACCCCTGCCTTAAAGCCTCATCATCACCCCCTCCCCTCCTGTGTGGTAGCTGTTCTCCACTGGCCTCCTTTAGTTCACTGGCTTAGTTCTTCTGATTCCCTATCGTGTTCCGCCGCGGGATCCAACAGCTTCGCTTGGCCCGTACGGAGTAACCCGGGGTTGGGGTCCAAGTTCCCTGTCAGCTGCAGGGCCGCACAACAGCCTATTTAGTGCCATGCAGACGTTCAGGGAACCCGCCGGGGGAGGGGCGGCTGGGGGAGGGGCACCCCTCCTCTGACCCCAACCTAGTCTGGCCCCCAACCCGACCTGGACCTATCCCGGCCATGGCACCCCTCCCTGAACCCAGCCCAGGCCTGGACCTGTGGGGGCTGGGGGAGGGGCGCATATCCTGCACCCCAGCCCCGGAGCTGCTGTGGCAGGGAGAGGCACCTCTCTCACCCAGCCCAGGTGCTGCTGTGGGGAGAGAGCTGCGGGGGGAGTCCTGTCTCCCCGCCATAGCCCTGG